>NW_022436966.1:15261403-15268780 GCF_009761245.1 Sapajus apella
GAAAAAAAGAGAAAGAAAGAAAGAAAGAAAGAAAGAAAGAAAGAAAGAAAGAAAGAAAGAAAGAAAGAAAGAAAAAGGCATCCAAACAGTAAGAGTGCAAATCAAACTATCTCTCTTTGCAGGTGATATGAGTCTATATGTAGAAAACATCATAGACTCTATTCAAAGGCTCCTAGAACGATAAACAACTTCAGTAAAGTTTCAGGACGTAGAATTAATGTACAAAAATCAGTAGTATTTCTATATACCAACCATGTCAAGATGAGAGCCAAATCTAAAACACAATCTCATTCACAAAATCCGCAAAAAGAAAAAATACCCAGGAATATAGCTAACCAGGAATATGAAAGATCTCTACAATGAGAACTACAAAACACTGCTAAATGAAATCAGAGACTACACGAATAAATGAAACAACATTCTACGCTTATGGATAGTAAGAGTCAATATTGTTAAAATGGCCATAATACCCAAAGCAATTTACAGGTTTAATACTGTTCCTATCAAACTGCCAATGTTATTTTTCACAGAATTAGAAGAAAATGATCCTATAATTCATTTGGAAACAAACAAAAAACCTGAATCACCAAAGCAATCTTAAATTAAAAGAACAAAGCCCGAGGCATCACACTACCTGACTTCAAACTATACTACAAGGGTACAGTAACCAAAACAGCAGGTAATGGCACAAAAACAGACACATAGACCAATGGAGCAGGTTAGAGAACCAAGAGATAAAGTCACACGCCTAAAACCATCTGAACTTTGACAAAGTCAAAC
The DNA here is from genome assembly GCF_009761245.1 of Sapajus apella. Lineage (NCBI taxonomy): Eukaryota > Metazoa > Chordata > Mammalia > Primates > Cebidae > Sapajus > Sapajus apella. The sequence goes on from NW_022436966.1 coordinate 15,262,184, forward strand.
TGAGAAAACTCACTATGTATAGAAGATTGAAACAGATCCCTTTCTTTCCCCCTTTTTGACAAAGTAAAAAGCTTGAAACTGATCCTTTTTTTTTTTTTTTGACAAAGTCAAACGGGGAAAACTGACTAGCCATGTACAGAAGATTGAAATTGATCCCCTTTCTTTCACCATATACAAAATCAACTGGAGAGGAATTAAAGATTTAATTATAAGACCTAAAACTACAAACATTTCAGAAGACAATCTAGTACATACCCTTGTGGATATAGGTCTGGCAAATATTTCATGACAAAGTCTCCAAAGGCAATTGCAATGAAAACAAAAGTAGATACATGGGACCTAATTGAACTAAAGAGCTTCTACACAGCAAAGAAAACTTTCAACAGCGTAAATAGACAACCTACAGTATGGAAGAAAATATTTGCAAACTACGCAAGCAACAAAGATCTAATATCCAGAAACAATAAGAAATGTATACAGAACTCAAATTTATAAGCAAAAACAAATAACCCTATCAAAAGTGGGTAAATGACATGAAAGATACTTCTCACAGAAAGACATACAAGTAGCCAGCAAACATGAAAAAATTCTCTGCTAGTCAGAATGGCTATTGCTAAAAAGTCAGAAAATAACAGACATTCACGAGGTTACAGAGCAAAGGGAATACTTACACACGGCTGGTGGAAATGTAAATTAGCTCCACCACTGTGGAAAGTAGTTTTGAGATTTCTCAAATAACTTAAAACAGAACTACCATTTGACCCAGCAATTCTGTTACTGAATATATACCCAAAGGAATAGAAATCATTCTACCAAAAAAGGCACATGCGCTTGCATGTTCATGACAACATTATTCACAATAATAAAGACGTAAAATCAACCTAGATGCTGAACAGTGGACTGAATAAAGAAATGTGGCACATATACACCATGGAATACTATACAGCCACAAAAGAATGAAATCATGTCCTTTGCAGCAACATGAATGTAGCCGGAGGTCACTATCCTTAGTGAATTATCACAGAAACAGAAAACCAAATGCCACATACTCTCACTTATAAGTGGGGGCTAAACATTGAGTGCATGTGGACACAAACAGGGGAACAATAGGCACTGGAGCCTACCTAAAGGTGAAGGGTGAGGATCAAAAGCCACCTATCAATACTATGCTCATTACTGAGCATAGTATTGATATTACTACGATATTATTGATATTACTATTGATATTACTCATTACTGCTCATTAATGATTATGAAGAAATCATTTACATATCAAACCCCAGTGACATGCAGCTTACCCATGTAACACATTTGCACATGTACCCAACTGAACTGAAAATAAAAGTTAAAAAAAAAAAAAGAAAAGAAAACCAAATATATCATGTTTTCACTTATAAGTAGGGGCCAAATCTTAAGTACGTGGTTGCGGACAGCTGGTAGGAACTCCAAAAGGAAGGAGGGAAGAGGACAAGGCCCGACAAGCTTCCTGCTATATGCTGTTTGCCGTCTGGGTGTCTGGATCAATAGAAGACCAAACCATAAAATATTCCCTTGCAACAAACATGTATGTATACCCCACACAACTAAAATAAAATTGAAATTAAAAAAATAGAGATGGAGGAAGGCAGGGGTCAGAGCCAAAAACTTCAAGATAATATATTTGTATTATTTGAAACCACAAAGTTTGTGGTAATTTGTTAAGGCAGTAATAGAAAACTAATATGAAGGGTGTATAAACTTAAATCTTTACCTACAATAATGGAAAGTCAATAAGTGATATATGAAAAAACATTTTTAAAAAAGAAAACTAATATAAAGGGCATATAGAGTATTTCCTTGTTTTTTGGCACTTACTTTTGCTTCTAAGAAATTTACTGCCTTTCTGACTTTGTTTAGCATTTTTATGTGTTTGGAGCATGGTTGACTTGGTGTGTGTTTCACCTCAGTCACTGATAGGAATACCTTGGTATTAAATATATCTTTGTTATTAATTTCATGGTAACAGTATATGTTTCTTCATTGTGATTACAGAATATCGTTTTCACAAATTTTACTTTAAAAATGTTAGGGGTTGTCTATGGTCTAAAATATGATGAAATAATTTTGTAGATAATTATGAAACATAACAACATTTAATCTCTATAATTATGATATTCTGTATAATTGTTTAATGTATCTTAAAAGCTATATCGTTTAAATGATCTTTATCAATTTTATAGCCTACCTGATCTCTCAAACCTGAAATGATCAATTCTTTCATTATAATTACATAATTTTTTAGTTTCTGAGTGTGTATATAAATAGCTTTTATATTGTTTGATGGTATTATTTATCAAGTAAGCGTTGGTTGTTGTATTTTCAATATGTTTTTGTAATTTATTATTTTCTGCTTTTATCTTCATTAATTCTTTTTACTACCTACTTTTTGATTTCCTTTGTTTTCTAGTTTCACAGTTGGCTGTTTCCTTAATTTTTTAATGTTTCTATTTAATAATTAAATATATATATTCCTATGAATTTTTCTCTGAAGTGGCTTTGCCTTTATCTCACAGTTTATGTGTTCAAATTTTCACTGAGTTCTAAAGAGTCTGTACTTTCAGCTAATTGTTTAAAGTTTTTTTTTCTATTTTTAAGAGATTACATTTATAGTTTTATATTTAATTTTTTGTTCTTTGCACTGTAATAAGAGAATATGGCCTGTCTGCCTTTTTTAATTTAATGGGATTTTACTATACATCTTGGTATGCAGACAATTTGTGAAAAATATTCCCTTATATACCTTAAAAGTATGAGTATTTTATGTTAGTTGGTTCTAGAATTACCAACATTTTAATCTGTCAGACTTTTGTGATCAATTAAATCTTGTTTAATTGTCAAGTTCCCACTTGTTTTGACAATTTGGAAAGAAAGATATTAAAAAATATTTCTTTATGATTAAAGCTCTATCAGTTTTTCTTTTGATCCATTTTCTTCACAGCAGAATCGCTTTAAATAAATATAAAACCTATATATACCTTTCCATATTTTGCTTAGAATAAAATGTTAACTTGTTTCTGTTATCTTACTCAACATTCTTTATTCTGCAGCAAACATTGAGCTAACTTCTTCCTCAGAGACTTTGCACATGACACTCATTTTCTGGAACAAGTCCACCTCCCCACCTTTCACCCTACACTGTGTTTTTGGTATCTTGCTTGTCTCCCTCCTCATCTTTCAGTTTCAGGTGCTTAAACGTTTCTTTCTCACATAAGCCCTCCCAGAACTAAAATAGGCTTTTTTTTTTTTTTTTTTTTGAGACGGAGTGTCACTTTGTTGCTAGGCTGGGTGGAGTGCCCTGGTGTAATCTCGGCTCACTGCATCCTCTGCCTCTCAGGTTCAAACGATTCTCCTGTCTCAGCCTCCTGAATAGCTGGGACTGCAGGTGTGCACCACCAGGGCCAGCTAACTTTTGTATTTTTAGGAGAGACGGAATTTCACCATGTTGATCAGCATGGTCTCTATCTCTTGACCTTCTGATCCGCCCGCCTGTGCCTCCCAAAGTGCTAGGATTACAGGCGTGAGCCACCACGCCCCGCCGGGCTCTTTCTTAAAGAAGAAAAATTTTCAACTAATTTTTTTTCTCCACTAGCTATTGGTCTCAGCTGCTTTGAACATAGAGATTCAAATACAGAGACTTTTGGGGATATATACATATATATCTTTCAAGAAGTAAAAACCTCTCAGGAAGTTGTCCTTTCTTTGTCGTTAAATTTCAGCCCTTGGAACTGATGTGCTTCTTTGCAATTTTAATCATAGTTTTATCATACCTTTCAGAAAATCCTAAAATGTACCGCTTCTTTGATGGCCCACTTCATAATTTGACAGTACTGTTAGATAATTATTATTTTGCAGCTCTTTTCCTTTCATCTTATTGAGAGGTAAAGAGGTAAATATATAAGGAGAATTTGTTATATAGAAATCCAGATTTTAAAGCAAAAAAATCCTAAGGAATAGGTGTTGAATGACATGTTGACAAATGCTTTTTAGACTATTTTGAGTAAACATATTTAAATTTGATATAATTATGTATTATAATCTGTTTCATATTAGTCAACACTCTAGTTGGAATAAATTTACTTCTTAATAAGAGATCATACTTTTTATATATTTTGTACTTGCATTTGCTTGGTCCTTAAAAATAGGAAAAGATGTTCAAATTTATCCATAAGAGAAATGCCAATTAAAATTACACTGAGTTATTACTTCTCCCCTATCATGTTGGCAAAAATCCAAAAGTTTGACAACTGTTGGCAAGGCTATATGGAAATAGGCCCTCTTATATATTGCTGGTGATACTACAAAATGGTACAACCCCCATGGAAGAAAATTTGGCAGTGTCTAACAAAACTACATAATCATTTACCCTTTGACCCAGAACACTAATTACTAGGAATCTATCCCAAGGATATTCAGGAAAAATATGAAAAGACATATTCAGAAGACTATTTACTAGAGAACCATTTACAAAAGCAAAAGTGAGAAAGAACCCAAGTGCTCATCAATGGGAGATTCGTTGAGCTATTGTACACATCACAAAAATAGATATAAGTAGGAATTCTGAGCCTCCCAGAGAAAGATTTTACCTACAAAGTATTTTTTCTAAATAAATAAATAAAGTTAAGACTGTGTAGAGAAAAGCAGGCCTGAGACAGCTTATCCTTAGAGAAAGCCCTGCTTGCAAAATAGGTTGATCCTTGACTGATGTCTGAAAGCTGAATATCTTCTTTTTTTTAATTTTACTTTTTTATTGCATTTTAGGTTTTGGAGTACATGTGAAGAACATGCAAGATTGTTGCATAGGTACACACATGGCAGTATTTCTCCCCATGCTATCTCTCCCCAACTCCCCAACTCCCACTGTCCCTCCCCTATTTCCCCCCAACAGACCCCAGTGTGTGATGCTCCCATCCCTGTGTCCATGTGTTCTCATTGTTCAACACCCACCTATGAGTGAGAATATGTGGTGTTTGATATTCTGTTCTTGTGTCAGTTTGCTGAGAATGATGGTTTCCAGGTTCATCCATGTCCCTACAAAGGACACGAACTCATCATTTTTGATGGCCACAGAATATTCCGCGGTGTATATGTGCCACATTTTCCCTGTCCAGTCTATCATTGATGGGCATTTGGGTTGGTTCCAGGTCTTTGCTATTGTAAACTGTGCTGCAATGAACATCCATGTGCACGTGTTCTTATAGTAGAACGATTTATAATCCTTTGGATATTACCCAGTAATGGGATTGCTGGGTCAAATGGAATTTCTATTTCTAGGTCCTTGAGGAATCACCACATTGTCTTCCACAATGGTTGAACTAATTTACACTCCCACCAACAGTGTAAAAATGTTCCTATTTCTCCACATCCTCTCCAGTATCTGCTGTCTCCAGGTTTTTTAATGATCGCCATTTTAACTAGTGTGAGATGGTATCTCAATACGGTTTTGATTTGCATTTCTCAATGACCAGTGATGATGAGCATTTTTTCACATATTTGTTGGCCTCATGTGTGTCTTCTTTTGTAAAGTGTCTGTTCATATCCTTCACCCACTTTTGAATGGGCTTATTTGCTTTTTTCTTGTAAATCTGTTTTAGTTCTTTGTAGATTCTGGATATCAGCCCTTTGTCAGATGGGTAGACTGCAAAAATTTTTTCCCATTCTGTTGGTTGCTGTTTCACTCTAATGACTGTTTCTTTTGCTGTGCAGAAGCTGTGTAGTTTGATTAGGTCCCATTTGTCTATTTTGGCTTTTGTTGGCAATGCTTTTGGTGTTTTGGTCATGAAGTCTTTGCCTATGCCTATGTCCTGAATGGTTTTGCCTAGATTCTCTTCTAGGATTTTTATGGTGTTAGGTCTCATGTTTAAGTCTTTAATCCATCTGGAGTTAATTTTAGTGTAAGGTGTCAGGAAGGGGTCCAGTTTCTGCTTTCTGCACATGGCTAGCCAGTTTTCCCAACACCATTTATTAAACAGGAAATCCTTTCCCCATTGCTCGTTTTTGTCAGGTTTGTCAAAGATCGGGTGGTTGTAGATGTGTGACCTTGCGTCTGAGGCCTCTGTTCTGTTCCATTGGTCTATATCTCTGTTTTGGTACCAGTACCATGCTGTTTTGATACTGCAGCCTTATAGTATAGTTTGAAGTCCGGTAGTGTGATGCCTCCCACTTTGTTCTTTTTGTTTAGAATTGACTTGGCTATGCAGGCTCTCTTTTGGTTCCATATGAAGTTTAAGGTGGTTTTTTTCAGTTCTGTGAAGAAGGTCTTTAGTGGCTTGATAGGGTTAGCGATGAATCTGTAAATTACTTTGGGCAGTGTGGCCATTTTCACAACATTGATTCTTCCTAACCATGAACATGGAATGTTTCTCCATCTGTTTGTGTCCTCTCTTATTTCTTTGAGCAGTGGTTTGTAATTCTCCTTGAAGAGGTCCTTTACGTTTCTTGTTAGTTGTATTCCTAAGTATTTTATTCTCTTTGTAGCAATTGTGAATGGCAGTTTGTTCTTGATTTGGCTCTCTTTAAGTCTGTTATTGGTGTATAGGAATGCTTGTGATTTTTGCACAT
>NW_022436966.1:15268880-15455948 GCF_009761245.1 Sapajus apella
CTCTTCCTAACCATGAACATGGAATGTTTCTCCATCTGTTTGTGTCCTCTCTTATTTCTTTGAGCAGTGGTTTGTAATTCTCCTTGAAGAGGTCCTTTACGTTTCTTGTTAGTTGTATTCCTAAGTATTTTATTCTCTTTGTAGCAATTGTGAATGGCAGTTTGTTCTTGATTTGGCTCTCTTTAAGTCTGTTATTGGTGTATAGGAATGCTTGTGATTTTTGCACATTGATTTTATATCCTGAGACTTTTCTGAAGTTGCTTATCAGTTTCAGGAGATTTTAGGCTGAGACGATGGGGTCTTCTAGATATACAATCATGTCATCTGCAAATAGAGACAATTTGACTTCCTCCTTTCCTATTTGAATACCCTTTCTTTCTTTTTCTTGCTTGATTGCTCTGGCTAGAACTTCCAATACTATATTGAATAGGAGTGGTGAGAGAGAGCATCCTTGTCTAGTGGCAGATTTCAAAGGGAATGTTTCCAGTTTTTGCCCATTCAGTATGATATTGGCTGTTGGTTTGTCGTAAATTGACAGAACGTATCTCAAAATAATAAAAGCTATTTATGAAAGCTGAATTTCAAGGGAGTTACCATCATTCCCTACTAAGAATGTGGTTTATGGTGAATGCTGCTTTCTTTCTGAAAGTCTTGAATTGTATATATCAGGCAGAGGGTGCCTCCATGACAATCCTTAATGGTATACAACATTTTACATGTGCTGTCATTTGCTGCTAAGTGAGTACTATGTTATCCCAGTAGGAGAGGACTCTTGCAAGTTTGCACCTTATTTTCTCTGGACTTTGTCCCACATACGTTTTCCCTTTGCTGATTTTTCTTTGTATTCTTTCTCTGTAATAAATGATGGCCATGAGTATGGCTATATGTTAAGTTCTGTGGGTTCTAGTGAATATTAAAGCTGGGGACCCCAAAGCTAAGACTCCATACCTTACCACCAGTTTATAAGAAATATGCAGAATAGAGAAACATGTAAATAATACTACAGGGATGCAATCAGCAGAATCCAGAATGTGAAAAGCTCTATATCTCTTATTAAATATGTAATGATAAAATATAACAATGTCTGAGATTAGTTTTAATGTAATATAGCAAAGGTGGTAGAATGGAGAAGAGAGTAGAATTATAGAGGAAACAAGATTGGTTATGAATTGACATTTGTTAAAATTTAGTAATGAGTTTACATAAATTTATTGTACTTTATAATAAATTTTAATGATATTTATTTTGTAAGATAATTTAAATTAAAGTTGAATTTAATAATTTTTAAATTAAATAAAAATTTGAAACTATACTTTGCTAATGTTTTAAAGGATTTTTGCATATATGTTCACATGAGGTTTTCTTTAATTTCCTTTATCATTGACTGCTTTTAAAATTAATGTTTTCTTTATATTTTTTCTATGCTAAATTTGTTTTCTTTATATTTTCTCTATGCACTAAGAAAAATATATATTAAAAGAAAAATTTGTTTCATGAAGATAAAAATAATCCACAAATAATTTAAGCCAATTAAATAGACAATTCTTTAACAGTTGTTTTCATTTTTAATTTCTGGTTTACCTTGATACTTCTTTGTAATTATGTAATAATGGTTTATTTTTTACAGAGAATATCCATTTCAGAAAATTCTGATTTTAGGAAAATATACAATAGTCTCATATAATTAAGATATTTTTGAGTGTGAATGTGAATATATATATACATATATTTGTAAATATAAATATTAATTATATTATAACATAGTATTATTGATGATTATATATTTACATCATAAAACTTGTTCATTTATTCTAGCATTCTGAGACCAATTTTGCTGTTGTTCCTCTGATATGAGTCTAGCCTTACACTAAACATTATATATTTACATCATAAATAGTATTACATTATAAAAATATGTACATTCTGTGTATATAAATATAAATGTATACATACATTTTACATACCCTTTGTCATTTGTAATAATTCCATCTTCCTTCTCACCCTCAAATAAACCTAAGATTCTGGACCTTAGCTAAAGAGGGTGGAATATAGCATTATATGAAAAAAAGTAGGTTAAGGGGGAAACTGAAATTGAAATACGTCTATACCAAGGGGTCAATGGAATTCTTTTATAGTGAAGCTGAAAGACCTCAGCATATGGACAGAAAACATGTTTGAAGCTATAAGGTGGACAATGGGGCTACCAAATCAAAGCAAGGGTGCTCCAAAGGCAGAATAAGAGAAGAGATTTCTTAAGCTGCTTAAGTGTAGCCTCAGCTGACCCCAATAAAAGAAATCAGCTCAAGGCTTTTGTTTCTGTGATTTCCTCGGTTTTTCTGGTTTATTTTTGATTTGACATTTACTATTTCCTTTCTCTTCATTTCCTTAGAACTTCTTGAAGTACTGTTTCTAAATTCTTGAAATAAAGTTTAATTCTTTTAATTTTCATTCCCTTTCTTTAATAAAAGTTGTGTATGAGATGTGAATTTACTTTCGATGCAGCTTTAGCTCCACTCCAAAAGCTTAGATATATAAATAATCCTAACTTCATAATTCTTCTAAATTGTTATTTTTAAAAATTGAAAGTATGAATAACATAATAACTAAATTTATAATTAATTTTCTCCTTGATTTGCAGTTAGGCAAATACATTTAAATTTTCAAATGTTTGATTTCGAAAACCATTTTTAAACTTTATTTGAATTAAAAAAAAAACCTTGACTTCTTCAAATGGAAGATGAAAATTTTATGTGTTGCTTTGTCTGCCTTGTTAGTTCCCAATACATTATCCATCCCCTCTTTGTCATTCTCATCTTTGTCATTTTGATCCCTTCTTTTTCTTTTTAACAAGTATTTCTTTATAATGTTTGTCTCTTATGTTCTATTTTTAGGTCTATTTATCACAATTATTTATGCTAGCATTTCCCAATTGGTGACTCCTCAAAACACTGTTTTATAATACATTAATAAGTGTTCTGAAAAGAAAAAATATTTGACGGTAAGGCAAGCCTTGCAACGAGGCTTGCTGAAGTAAGTGCAATATACTGATAACCTTATTTTAAGAGAGATTTTAAAGAGAATAATATAATCATAAATATTGTGGCTTGTCTTCAGGAAGTTGCATTATGCAAACTTTTCAAAATCATTTGACTATGGAGTTGATTTGTCCTAGAACATTTTTTAACATTCCATGAAGTTGATGTTTTCGTAACAGAACAACACTGTTTTGGGCTTATCTCTAGATCTTTAACTAATATAAATTCTCACTGCCAGTCAAATCTCCAATTTCTTTCTCGTTATCCAGTTTTTAGTTTTGATTAATCTCCTGGTAACTTGGAGCAAATTTTTATTTTTGTTTATATCAAAAAGTACAAAATGATATATTCTCTGATGCATCGATAATCTTAAAATGGCATTCACATAATACAACAGCTTGCTTGGGTATAAAAATCTTTGAGTCATAACTGTTTTCTTTCAAGGTACTACAAATGTTCATTTCCTTCTAGCATTCTGAGACCAATTTAGCTGTTGTTCCTCTGATATGAGTCTAGCCTTACACTAAAGAATTAAGCATTTCACTGGAATATGTTTTGATAAGTATCTGTTTTTTTCCTGAGTCATGGCGAGCCTCCTCCATGTCTAGATACAATATTTTTTGGATGAGAGATGCTTTCTTCTGCACCTCGATTACTTAACTCTGAAGTTCCTCTTATTCTTATTATTTATAGTTTGTATGTTTATTCTTTTTCCATAGCAATTTTTCTTTCTTTCACGATTTACACGGCTTTATCCTTTTCTTCAGCATACGAAAGTTACTTTTTTTTTTTTAATGTCTGTTCTACATACTAATTCAATTTTTTTGCAGTCTCAGGTTGGCTATTCTAATGCTTCTAAGATTTAACTACCACAGTTTTATTTTGGGGAAATTGCTTCCTATAATAATTTTTCTCTTCTTGTTTTAATCTTTGCTTATTATTTAATCTTATCTCATGTATAATTTATCTCAGTATGGCAGGCCCTACTTGTATAGAGATAATGTTCTTTTACATACTGGGACACTTTTTCCCTTCTTTTTTGTTAATTTTAAGTCTTGTATTTGTTGTCTTCTGGCTCACCCTTGAATGAAGAAATGTTTTTGCTCCCTGTTGTGAAACATTCAGAATAGGTTTCTAACTCCCTTTTAATCTTTTCCTGGTTAAATTAGTCCTGATCCTTCAAATATTTTTATTTGTTTAATAAAAAGCTGATTATAGAATTTTAGAGCAGAAAATAACTATACAAATCATCTAGCCCAGGTCTCCTTCTTCTATAGATAAGTTCCTGATGTTCAGGAAGAATAATTGCTTAAGTACTTGCTCCAACCTTAGTACTGATAAACACTAGAATGTAGGTCAGTTACCTTTGTACTGTATCAACTGCCTCATGCAAGATTTTTTTGTTTTCTTATATTTTATTTTCTTGATTTATTAAAAAGCTTTAGAAACTGAGATTGAGAAAGAAAAATAGCCCCCCTCCAAAGGTGATTAAATTAGAACTGAATATTGAAAACCACCCTAGTAAATTGTTGGCTTACATTTCTGATGTGTTATTAAAAAAAGAACACAAGCTATATGAGATTACCTATCTTAACATAATACCATTTATATCAGCGAACAAACTGAGGATTTAACTTATTTATCTAGGATGAATATGTAAAAGCTTCCCCATATAGACTCTGAATGCCAAATATAGACACCTAAATAACTCCTCTCAAACCCAGCACTTCTACTAGGCCCTCTCCTGCTGATCAATCACATGCCTATCCTTCTCACTAAATCTTCACTACTATTGGGTTCATTACTAACCATTTTATTGGGATAAGTAAAAAGTTAGTGAGTGAATCTTTTGGGTCACTTTTTATTAGTCAGTATACATTTAATATTTCCATAGTTTCCTGGAAGATTTTTGTCCCTGAAAAATTTCCATAAACTAGTAACTCTCTCTTAAAAATAATTTTAGAAAATTGATAACTATTGTTATTTTATTATTTTGTATCTGTTTTTACAATGTTATGTTTCCAGAATTATTTAACCTTCATTTATTTGCCTTATTTTTTTCTGAAAAGCTTTTGTACATATATTTAATACTTTTTATAATTATTTGATGAGATAATGGAGTAAGCAATTTCCAAAATTCCTTGTCAGTTGTCTCCATGAAAGAACCATAAATAATATTATTGTTTATAGGAGAAAATTTTTATTTTGGAACTGGACATATGCTAAGTGAAACAAACTGGAAGGCAGTCCTTAGGGGGCATAAACTCAAAAACATAACAACTTATTACCTATATACTTACTTCCTTTTTACCTGTCTCATGATACTGAGCAAATTATGTAGCTGGTCATGCAGGTAAGCTAAGTTGGTCAAAGTGACCACAATGTGACTACTAGCTTGTTTGCTCTTTGCCCTTGATCCTGTGTTCCTCAGCTGCAAGCAAACCCACTGTGTGCAAATCACCCATTTGGTTCATCACAATGTCCATGGTCCTTGGGAGGCAAGGGGAACCCACAGTACAATGATGACACACTTTCTGTTTGCTGAGTATGAGTAATAAACCGTCTTGCTCTGGTGTAGTAAGTCTTGTTGTCTACTTCTGACATCTATGAAGTGATAGCATGTTCACTCCTTGCCAAACTTTGTGAGGTTGGAGTTGTTCCCTGATAGAGATGTTAAAGCCTCTAAATGTAGGTTCGTTATTTTAACTTGAAATAACTTGAAAATACTTAAAAAGGAGTGATAGATTGCAGGCCTTGGTGAGATATAAAGGACTGTGTAATAATAGTGCATACATCTAAATATACTTTTCATCAATTAAATTAATGAATTCATTCATGTATACTATATAAGGGAATGGCCAGTGAAGCCTGGTTGGTCACAATGCTGACAGGGCCTCTATGTTTTATCACCTCGGTCTGGAGTCTGGACCTCAACCTTGGAATCTCATGACATGAATGCTGTCATATGCTTAAAGTGAGGTAGCCTCTCATGGACGAAGTTAGGCTAATAAAGGTCATGTCTAAATCAAAGATGCAGTTTACTAATTTATAATGAGAGATACTCTTTCTAGAGAAAATAATGGAAGTATTTGCTAAGTAGGGAAAGCTCCCTCTCCCTTATCGAGAAGTCTGAGAAGCAAATTCATAATCAAAAGACTGCTCTGTAAGATCAGAACAGAGGTGAGACTCAGGGTAGTAAGTGAGGCTTGATGGAGCAGCCCTGTCTTACTTCTCTGGTGCTGCTGCAGTTACCCTGCTTCCTATCCATTATTGACTGGCACATCACCAACTTTCAAATTTCTGGTTCCTATTCTACACTTTTACTGCCTTCTGTGCCTGTTTGCCCGATACATTGTTTTTCTTGAATGTGTTATTATAACAGATTTCGCTATTTTCCCATGAAAGTATTTTTTGAAAGAGCCTGACCAGAAGAATATCTCAAGGTCTCACCCTTAGCTCTGGAAGTTTTCAGGCTCTTTAAGATGACTTTGTAAATACTCAATCTAATATTCATTTATTTATTTTATTGTATGATGATCAGTTTTCACGGTATCCTAATGTTAAATAATACAGTTTATACCTATGATTAAGTATAGGCATAATGTCCCAATTTAATGTTAGGTACATGTGTTTTCAATCACATATAAATGGTTGAAAGTTCATTTATGCATTAAACAAATATGTGTTTTGCATCTACTATGTGATCAATGCTTTTGTAAGTGCTGGTGATATAGTGATTAGATGGTCAAGCTTTCTACCTTAATGTAACACCTCACATTATAGTGACAGTTATTTGTTTGTTTGTCTTTGAGATGGAGTTGCATTCTGTCACCTAGGCCAGAATGTAGTGGTGTGGTATCAGCTCACTGCAACCTCCACCTCACAGTTTAAATGATTCTCCTGCTTCAGCCTCCTGAGTAGCTGGGAGCACAGGTGCATGCCACCATGCCTGGCTAATTTTTGTATTTTTAATAGAGATGGAATTTCACCATGTTGGCCAGGCTGGTCTCCAATCCCTGACCTCAGGTGATCTGCCCACCTTGGCCTCCCACAGTGTGGGGATTACAGGTGTGAGCCACCGTGCCTGGCCTATAGTGACAGTTAACAAGTATGAACATGCATTTGGTGCTGGAACAACACAGTATGAGTCCATATATACACAGATTTTTTCCATAAAAATTGCTCTGAGTGTGCCTTCCTTTCCTGTCTCCCCTTCTACCTCCTCCATCTCTTCCACCTCCACCATTCTTGAGACAGCAAGATCAACCCCTCCTCTTCCTACTTCTTTTCAGCCTACTCAATGTGAAGATGATAAGGATGAAGACCTTTATGATGATCCATGTTCACTTAATGAATAGTAAATATATTTTCTCTACCTTATGGTTTTCCTAATAATATTTTTCTTTTCTCTAGTTTACTTTATTGTAAGAATATAGTGTATGATACATATAAAATATGAAATCTGTTTTAGTTGACTGCTTATGTTATCGGGCTTCCAATCAACAGTGGGCTATTAGTTTCTAAGTTTTGAGGGAGTCAAAAGTTATATGTGAATTTTCAACTGTGTGGAGGTTTGGCTCTCTAACCCTCATCTTGAGGCTCAATCATATATTTATAGGATAATTTCAGATAGTAATAAGCTTAGGAAGAAAAACAAAGCCAAGTAAAAACTGAAGGAAGACAGGGATGGCTACTTTAGATGGTATCATGACAGTTTAAATGATTCTCGGAGCACCCAAGGCTGTAGGGACTGTCATTAAACAAACAGATGTATTTGTAAATTCTTTTATATTCAATTTGATCATAAAAACATTGCAATAACTGTAATGTAAATATGCAACATAGTCAACAAATCTTGTATTCACTTATCTTTGTGATGCAGACATTACTATTGATTGGTTATAAAAAGAAAATATAAAAATTTTAATTCAAGGCAGTCAACACGTAAATACTTTGAAGACACTGTTAATGGGACTGATATTTGAATGTGTGATTAAATGGAGTGGATGCTATAGAAATTCAGATAATGTTCAGAAATTCTCAAACTTCAGTTAGCATATTGGTCTTTTGTTCTTTCACAATCCACAAAAAGCATGCAGCATACGGTAATGTGTCAAGAAATTTTTAAAAAATCCTATTTATGTGTCTAAGTTCACATAAGATGTATCTCCCTTTGCGTATTATATAATAATGCTAAAATATGAGGTCATTTAAGGATTTGCAAAACATGGTAAAAGAAATATATTTGCAGTTTTTACATTAGGATACAATTATGCTTTGGAAAAGTACTATTGCCTAAATACATCTTGAAAATATGCTTTTGAGAGGGAATGAATAGCACACAAATTCTGATTTCTTTTAAGTCATCTTGAAAAACAGACCACAGACACATGAGCTGAGCTTTAATAAAATGCTAATTAGGAGCGCATGCTACATTTGAATGGTGGCTATATAATAACATGTACAGAAATAGCAGTAGAGGACTGGTGTTTAGCTTTGGGGAATTAGCTATGACATCTAGGTGCTAGTCCTTTGATGGCATGACTCTAAAACCTCTAGTGCTGCCAGGGATTTTGAGATTATCTATTCAAACTCTCAATTTGCAGATGAAGAACTAAGGTTTAGCATGGATAAATGACTTGCTCAAATCCCTTGGTGAGCTGGCCATTACTGGTGAGTTGGTGCCACACCTTTTGTCCCATGCTGCCTCTCCTCCCCACCCATTTGCTTTTCTACCATTTTGAACTTCACAGCACAAGGGCTTAGAAATAAAGTTAAATTCACAAGTGTAAATTATCCTTTCGTTTGCTAGCTCCTCCAGTGAAATTCTTTGCAGAAGAGAAGGATGACAGTAAAATGAAAAATGAGGATTAGGAATTTTATTTATCCATCTTTTTCTTACATTTCTACCATAAGAAATTTTAAAAATTCATAAGCATGAATAAGATAGTATCAGACATAGAGATTGGAAGTACCGCATGTTCTTACTTATAGGTTGGAGCTAAACATGAGTACACATGGGCTCAAAGAGGGAAACAACAGACACAGGAGCCTGCTTGAGGGTGGAGGGTGGGAGGAGGGAGTGGCTCAAAAAACTACCTGTGGAGTATTATGCTTATTACCTAGGTGACTAAATAATCTGTACACCAAACTTCTATGACACACAATTTACCTATATAACAAACTTGCACATGTACCCCTGAGCCTAAAATAAAAGTTAACAAAAATAAAATGGAGGTTGGGAGGAGAGGATTGGGGCAGAATTGGTCAGAAAAGGAAGAAAAGGTAAAAGGGATCTGCTGGACCCTGAGGTTGATCATAGTTCTAGCTCACTAATTCTCTCTCTGGAGAGAATTTTCTTTTCTGAATATGAAAAGGAAAATATTAACCATTTTGGGCCCTCCTTTCCTTATCCATGGGATGAAGAGGGTTGACTAGTTAACTTCTCCTTTCTAGTCTTACTAATCAAGGACTGGGTATGTACTCAGCCTTCTGGAAATGTTATTGGAAAATACAAAGTATACTATTTCTTTGTTTGTTTGTTTTTTGAGACAATGTCTCACTCTGTTGCCCAGGCTGGAGTGCGGTGGCATGATCATGCTTAATGCAGCCTCAAACTCTTGGGCTCAAATGATCCTCCCACCTCAGCTTCCCAAGTAGCTGACATGCCCAGATAATTTGTGTATGTTTTGTAGAGACAGGATTTTGCCATGTTGCCCAGGCTGGCCTCCAACTTCTGTGCTCAAGCAATCCTCCTGCCTCAGCCTCCCAAACTGCTGGGATTAGAGGCCTGGGCCACTGCTCCTGGCCCACACATAATTCTTGACTGATCCATCAATATCCTCTATGTACAACTGGCAAGTGTTGATGTCTATGTCCAAGTAGAGATAAAGCTATCTTTGCTGGTCAGTTAATAAGTCAGTTAATTTGGAATTATAGCCAACTATTGATTAATCAGAGTAACAAGTTGGGGGGGGGCAGGTACAGTGGGAGACAGCATAGATGACCACAAATCCCGTGTGAAACAAGCCCTTGTTTTCACAGATCAGTACAGCATGGTGGTTAGTAGCATGTGGTTAGTCTTGTGTTTAAACCCCAAATCTACGCTTCCTAGCTGTGTGACTCTTGTCAATGCCCATAAGGGCTTACATTATAGATTTGTTTGTTCGTTTGTTTACTATATCTGTGACTTAATGTCCTGCCTCATCCTTCTGTTCTCACTTTTTTTCAAGCATAAAGTCCTGCTTTCTCTACCGTGGTCAGGCTAAGTACGCTTTTATCTCGGGGACTTTGAGTAGGCTGTCTCTGACTGCACAGCTCTTCCTCTTTCCCTGGAAAGAGGAATTAATTGCATGAAGCATCACTCTTCTCTTCCCTTTTTTCTTCTTATGTCACCTTTTTAGAGAAACCACCCTGGCTATGCTAATGATAATGATAGAAATCCAACTCTTTGTATTCTTACCTTACTTAATGTTTCTTTATAGTTACTTCCTGAGATGTTATTAATATATATGTGTTTTTGCTTGTTGTCTTTTGTCTATTCACATAAGGAAGTAAACTCTTTGGTGATGTCCTTGTGTCTGTTTTTTCCATTGCCATATTACCAGGGTCTAAAACAATGCCTGGCACATAGTAACTGCTCAGTACATATTTGTTGAATAAATGCATGCTAATATCCAGTGGAAGAGCTGCTAACAGACGTGGTTACATGTTGCTGCTCTGGGAAGAAAGGCTGATGATAATGGAGGAGGGCAGGGCCCTTACTTCCCATCTATTAAGTTTGTTTTTACCCTGTGCATATTACACTTGTTACAAATTATTTTGAAGAGGTTATGACTGGATCCTGGTCTAAAATATGCCACCACACTATGCACATTTAATCCGTATTTAATTTTATTTCTTCCACTTCAATCTGCTTTGCTTCTGATCATAAATGGAAATGAGCCAGCAGAAAGGAGATGGCATCTATCCACGCTGTATCTGCGTGGGAGTTCACTGTTCTGGAACCTGAATGCCGTGAACTCTCACTAATGACCAAAGATATGAACCTAGGAAAATACTTGTATATGAACTAATTGAAATGATACACATTAAAAGAGCTGCTAATGTGAATGTGAATGCAAATACAAGTAGATACAATCAGTTTAAGTGAATGCAGTAGACCATTCATGTGGCCAACAATTTCTCAAGCCCCACTAACTTCAAATATTTTCTGTATCTGGCTAGCTTTATTTATGTCTCTTCAGCAGTTTGCCTTAGTGTGGAAGACTGCATTAGAAGAAAAGACTGATGGCATGGTGAGGAACACTGGAGGTGAGGGTTGGAGTATAACATGTGACAAATTCACTCCTCCCTGGTTGTTATCTCTGGCAGGTGTTTTGTCTTCCAACATGAAGCATGTAAAAAATATTCAGATCTCCACTCTTTTTAGTTGTATGATATTAGAGATATGAAAAACAGACAACCCAATTAAAGAACACCTTTACACAAGGGCACGGAAGCATTTATATCAGTGAAAAAGAGAAAATGCCTTTGCTTTTCTCCCCGCAGCTCCCGTCATCCCCCAAACGCACACAGCTCTCCCTCATACATCTAATTCACACACACACACACCCTTGCACACACACCCGGATTTCTCACCCCAGGGCTCTGATGATCAATGCTCAGTCTCGGCCTTGCTCCTGCTGAAGTCACAAGTGAGTTCTAACAAACCCCCCTCTAAGGCTTCCTCCTATTGCCTGCTCTTCAGGACATGAGGAACACATCCACCGAAAACCATGTTTTCTTTGCATCCTAACTGAAACAGCATTAAAGGGGGAAATGGGAATTCAGCGCTGCCAGCCACAGTATCTCTCCTATCAGTTCACCAATAAGGCCTGGTAGGGACCTGCCGAGCCTCTGGATAAATTGTATTTTCCAAGGGTTAATTAAGCTGTCTTGAGCTTCTGCATGAAGAGGAACAAACTGGCACTTGCAGCGCTTTCTGAAACCTGCTGTCGACATTACAGTCCCTGCTGCTTTTAGCTGTATCGATCCGATGCCTGACCTGTGAAATCCTTGATGGCTGCTAACACTAGAAGCTTACTGGAGCTTTCCAAGGGAGCTTCGGGACAGCTTGTGTAGTCAGGTACAATTACCTATCCCTCCAGGAGAGCCAATTAGTTCACAAAGAGCTGGAGCAGAACAAATGTTTTGTATGTGATTTAGAATCCTAAAAAAGAAAAGGAAAAAAAAGAGAAAAAAAGGCTTTGTTCTGTCTGATTCTTTTGTTCCTAATTTTATGATTATTGTTCAATTCACAGTGGTCCTCACATTTCCTCACATGTTTCTGAAAGAATGATAAGAACGTGATAAACCAGATTTACAGTCTTCTCTCTTTAAACTATGAAAATTGCCTTGTGCTATTTAAGATCCAGTTTCTGGACTAATTGTATGAACTCAAAGATAGAAAACCCAAGTTTGTTCTACTTTCTGCATTTCAGAAACTTTTTCTCTAAATGATACGATAAATTTTAGTCACAGTGAAGTGCTCCTAAAAAATAGGCTGAATGGCAATGACTCCTGCTTCTTAGTTTTGCAGGTAGAATGTAAGAATAAGAGATTCCTAGACAGAAATATGCTACACATGTCCAGGCCTATATTAACATTAGCACGATTGGTTTTCAAGTACAGCTAAACTTTACAGACTGTCAACTAATACTGTGGTGGCCTTTGAATACAAATGATGACACAACTGATCTATCTACCTCTGTATGCCCTGAGTCTAAGACTGCTTCCTCTGTAATAAATATCAGTGTTACTGAGATATTCACACTCCCTTGACCATTTTCCTTTGTGACCAATGATATTAATTTATGCACTAGCTACAGGATGTGGTCTGTTCATTGAATACATTAAAAATTTTATTCTGAAAACTATCTAAATCATGCAGGGATCAATAATTAGCCCTTAAAACATAATGTACCAGTAGAATTAACTGCAAATGAAATTTAATGTAGTCTAATATCAAATAAGCATCAAAATAAGGGAAAAATAAAAATCAGTTATTTTTAATAATAGAAAATAAAAAAACATGGTTTCAAATCTTTCGGTAAATACAATCACATATATGTGATATATATGACACATATGACACACATATGATATATATGTGTGTATATATACACACATACATTCATACATACATATATACATATAACTGTGTGGTAGCTATCAAATCAACTGGGACCAGATGCTTTGGTTCCAGCTCAGAAGAAGCTCATGTAGATATTTGATTTCTTTTTCTGAAAAGAAGTGCAATTAAGCTGATAAAAAGGTTTCATTTTATTTTACAAATAAGTAATCTAAGTAAAAGTAGTCTCTTGGCCTAAATTAGAGTCACAAGTTCAAAGACATTAAAAATAAAACATAATATCAGTCAGTTGTATTTTACTTGGTAGCTCCTCTTAGCAAAATCTGATTTTATTAATTTTTACTAAAATGATCATTGTACAAGGAGAAGTGAGGGCCTAATATGGACCTGAAGTAGGGGGACTAGAGGCCTCCGTACATGGGAGTAGAGGGAAGGAACCCAGATGTATGTTAATGTCTGAGTGCCTGAGATCCTCCTGTGTCCTGAGAAGGCCTGATGTTTTTCTCATGGACACAGTCAGCATCAGTTTTTGTTGGTCTATTTGTAAAATGGATGGGGAATTTGGCAGCAATGATAGTTTACTGTTTCAAATGCTTTCCTCTCTTTGTTATTAATGTCAAGTGGTGTTGAGAAGGCTCCAGCTAGGGTGTTAGAAATGAGTTGATAACAGTTTCAGTACTGGAGAGTCTTGGGGTACACAATTTGGAACTAGAAAAAAATGACACTGCATGAGTCAGAGCTAAATTCACTATTTCAATTGGTAAGAGGCAAACAGATGGTTCATTCCATTTGTGGTCAACCATATATGTATGCTTTTGTCGGTTAGAAAATAAATGTTTTGAAAATGAGATCAAAACCATAAGATTTTGATTCCTCTAGAGTCCTCACTTTATTGCAAGATCACCGATCATAGTCTTATCCAATCTAGGTGATTTTTAGATGTTTCAAGTCATGCTCTGAGAAAGCATGGAATAGGTAATGCAAATTCTTCACTGTCACTAAAAAAGCAATCTAATGTTGGTGTCAGTAGTATGATCCTGAAATATGAGCTACCTGTTACTTATTTATTTTTCAAAATGTATCTTTTTACAATTGAAAATTAAAGTACCAGTGAAAATTATTTGAAAGTTAGTAAGAATTTAGTAAACTCTTCCTCAATATATATATATAGGCCTTCTGAACAGACTGTAGCTTTTGTTCTACTTCAATTATTAAAGACTATCATCAAAAGTGAACCTGGAACCTACAGATATGAATTAAAGATCATCAATAAAGCTTCCTATTTTTTTCTCACCTCCTCTATTGAGTCTTGTAGTAAGAGGGAGAATAACTTCCTAAGGATTCAAGTTGAAAGCTTTCAATCTAGTTAGCAGTGTAAAGTACATGACTATCCGATTTTACAACTTGTAAGGGGACTTAGAGCTGGGTGCTGAAGATACACAGTACAAATAAGATCCCAAACTACATTTGCATGCTTGAAATATCCATGTCCATGATACTTAACACAATGGCAGACATTTAAAAACTGTGTTTTAATAAGGAATTAGCAAATTGGTGAAACCTGGAGACTGTTCTGATAGCTTCATTTCTAAAATATCAAGAATATTCTCATTGAAAAATTGCGGCTGATATTGATAAAATGCCTGCTTTCTTCTCCAAATAAGGCATAAATAATCCATGCTTTTGTCCTCTGAGATATGCCTGTAATTAGAATTAAGTATGATTCTTAATACAAAGAGCTAAAGAAGAGAAATAATGGATTCCCCAAACTTGATATATGTAGTGTTCAAATGAGAAAGTGAAGCAAGTATCAAATCCAAACACAGAAAAAGATCAGAGAATTAAAGAATCAGATAGAGGGGAGAGTGCTTATACAAGTCTAAATGTTTACTGCTTCGTGGTCCATTAGCACATTCTGAAAGAAGGCTTAGTTAAAAATGAATGAATACTATTATTTTATTTTATATTTTATAGTATTTTACAGATGAGTTCTCACTCTGTTACTCAGACTGGAATGCAGTCACATGGTCATAGGTCACTGCAGCCTCTAATTTCTGGGCTCAAGCAATCCTCCTGCCTCAGCCTCCTTAGTAGCTAGTACTACAGGCATGGATCACCATGCCCAGTGAATTTTTAAATTTTTTCTTCTGTAGAGGCAGAGCCTTGCTATGTTGCCCAGGCTGGTTTTGAATTCCTGGTCTCAAGCAATTCTCCATTCTTGGCCTTCCAAAGTGGAATTAACCATCTCACCTGGCCTAAATACTATTTTTAATGCTGCAGGGTGCTAGTTTCTTTTATAAATCTATTGTCATACACTGAACATATTTGAATGTATTTATTATTAACAGTAAAAATAGGACACTTTTAGTTTCAAGTTTATTCCCACATTAATCCAAATGCATGTCTCTAGAAAACTTTCTTTGCTTGTAGCCCTTATTTATAACATCTAATGCAATCTTCCAATTGTGGAAAACTCACCAAAAGGATATTTGTCCTTGTACCCAAAATAAAGTTTTTACTTTTTGCTAAATTATGATCATAATATTTCTAATGTGCAAAACTTCTCATTGCTAATTTCTCATTGTAAACATTTAAAAAAATTTAATTAAATTTTATTTTAAATTCCAGGATACATGTGCAGGATGTGTATGTTTTTTCTATAGGTATATGTGTGTGGTGGTGGTTTCCTGAACCTACCAACCCATAACCTGGATATTAAGCCCCATTTTTTTTGAATAGGGAAGACATTCTTTCATAATTTGTAGTCTAGTATTCTGTGGGAAAATTAACTGTTGTATTTTGCTGTACCTCTGGTTCTTCAGCACTATTAGATTTTGTTGTCAATTAGATTCCATCTGCATTATATCTTCCAGAATTCAACAAACCTGATGACAATATTTTGTAATGTTTTCTAATATAACTCCTGATTTATTCTCATTTTTATATTTTGCTATCATTATCAGTGGGATTTAGGGAGTTGGTAGAGACACATTTGTGTGTTTGCATATATTTAGATATATGTGTTTGCTTATATTTACAGACATTTTACATTTGCAATATCTTTATATTCTGAAATTATTTACAGGCCTCTTATAATATACGTCATTGTTTTTCATGTGGTCAAAGATTGTATTATGTGATATTTAAGACTCTATAATGGTATTAAATATAATCTTGTTCAAATAATATTAATTAAAGTTTATTCGGTGCAGGGGACAATGTTGAGACAATGCTCTTCATTTCTTTCCTCATATTTTTTTCTATCCTATTCTAGGCCATAAGATGTTCTTCACCAGTCCTTAAGGCTATCTCTTTTACCCCATGACCCCAGTTTTGGTAAATATAGACATTTTAAAAATAGTTCACCATATCTATGCTTTATACTTAATTGGGGGAAAAGATCAGGTTAATTTAACATCTCTAATAGTCCACATAATTTCCAGACATTAACAATGCATGGTTTCTTTTTTTCTGTGAAATTCTATTTTTCCATGTTGCTGACTTCTGTGTAAAAATTGGTGGTACTCTCAATAGGCCATTGAGGCCATTTTCTCCCCAACTAGGAATGATAAATTCACCCTTACATAATGAGAATTATATTTGAAGTTCCATCAGGTTCATTATGTTAAAATGTATAGGTGGGCCTGGGTGTATGCAGACTATGATTAGGAAATTGATCCCATAATCTAGTATCATCATTGACATCATCATATAGCAACACTCTGAACTCAGTAACACTATGTACAAAGACAAGATAAACCTCATACTTTTAGTGTATTTACTTTTAGGAACTTTTTTTATTTCCTAAAAGCTGTACCATAGCTTAAGAAAAAAACTTATTACATATTGAAGATTCAACTTTTGCAGTATGTAAAAAGAAAACATTACATTGGTAGGAGTCCAGAAACAATGCGTTGAATTGAGTCTGGTGCTAAATTAGAATGGTTTTGAGGAGGTCAGTTAGCCTATCTGGACCTTTGTTTCCTCATATTTAAACTGAAGGGATTGGATAAGGTGATATTTACTTCTCCTTGCATATAATTTCCACTGTATGGAACTCAGTGGAATCAAATCCATAAGGAGCTCTGTGGGTTACTTTCTTCAGTGGCTTAAGATTTCTAGATGATTTGGGTAAAGCTATGTATTGCATAATACTTCCTTTCTTGTGTTGAAAATCCCACTAAAAGCAGGTCTATGAGCCAAAGCTTTCAAATTAGGAAGGAGCAAATAAAAGATGGCAGAAATATAAATAGGTAGAGTCAAATGGTAAATTTACCAAGGAGCTAGAGTGTTGTAAACACTGAAACAAGCGCTGGAATGTGGGGATGACATGGTGGTGAGATGGGGGAGGCATTCAATTTTTTGGAAGAACCTTTTTACTTATGAAAAATACAATGCACAAAGGATGGAATATAGAGTCAGAAGAACGTTTTTTCCCCTCTCTTCATTCTGGGCCTCTTAGTGGAACTGCCTTCCTCTGGAAGCATGGCCATCAACATGTTCCTCTTCATAGCCCACTTAAAAAAAATCTATAAATTACAATTATATTTAACCTTCCTACAACACAGAAATAGTGTAAAAACAACTAAACAACTGTATGTAAAAGATGATTACAGGAACTATAATAATTACCTTAATATGCAGAAATGTGTTTGAGTGTATAACTGCAGTTCTGATGTTTTTTTCATAATTTAATAACAATTACCAAATTTTATGGGATACATGCAAGGTGACTTTCATTTTTTTCATTACTGGAACTACCTAGTTCATTCATAGGCTAACGAATCAAAAGAAAAATGCCCTATCAATGGTTAGAGTTTGTATTACAGACATGAAACAATGAGCAAAATGGAGGCAAATCCATCCTAAAGATATGTTATGACAAATGCCCAGAATGAGCCTATATAGGAAAAAAGTGCATTACAATCAAGATGAAAGTAGTCAGCATCAATTTCAACAAATTCAACAAAAGATAGGAGAAAAAGTGATCTCTGTTTCTCCTTTATAATCAGGTCAAAGCTGGCAACAGAGATGGGAAAATGAATATGCAGTACTATTAGTTTCTGGATCATCACCTTCCCAAAGTTTTGAAAAAAGGAATATTCTGCTCCCTTGTCTCCTCTTCACCTTTTTGTCTTTAAGGTTTCTAAACTCTGAGCTGCTTGGATACAATTTGCATAAAGTTATCATGGCCACACATCACCCTGTCCTTGGGAAATGTAACAGATATACATCATCCCATGACATCTGACAAGAAACTCAGAAAATGAAGTTGTTGAAGGTATCATCGACTTCTAAGTCAAGTCCCAAATTGTCAGAAAAAGTGAGGGTGGCACATCCACAGTCAAATCCATGGCAGACTTTAGGCTTTAGTGGAGCTGGTTCTGGCTTTCATCCAGAAGTCTTGGGTTTGGGTTTCAATTAACAATGCAATATTTAACATCACTCAATTGTTTTTTCAATTTTAGTTTTCTCATCTGTAGAAAAAATTAACATCTGGGCTCTCCATCTCCTTAGGTTATTTTGAGAAGCAAATGAGACAATGAATATGAGAATATGTACACAAATGTCACTTTAATTCACTTTTATGTATGTATCTTTGCTTTATAAACAATATTTCTTCCAGGCAAGGATATGTATGTTAAGGATATATACCTAGTAAAATTCCTGACACAGAGTATTTGTTAAATGTTTGTTGAATCTGAGTGCACCTGAAGCAACTTGGATAAACCAGAATTTGGGAGAAATAACAATAAGGTGAACCAAAATGTTAATTCCCTTTTTCATTTTTGTTATCTCCTTTCTTTCTTCTCTTTCATTTCTCTTGAGATCTCTAAAAATGTGGAAAATTTACTTTTCAAAGGGAGACACATTGCATTTCCCCTCCCTTACTGGTATTATCAATTTCTCTCTGCCTTTATTCAAGCATACCTTGGAGGTATTATGGGTTTGTTTCCAGACCGCCAAAATAAAGTGAGTCACACTAATTTTTGGTTTCCCAGTGCATATAAAGGTTATGTTTACATTGTACTGTGTCTATTAAGTGTGCAATAGAATTATGTCTCTCTCTCTTGCTATATATATATATATATATATATATATACAAATTAAAAATATATATATATAAGATATATATATATATGTAGGCATATATATATATATATATATATATCTTAATTTAAAAATACTTGCTGAGTGTAGTGCCTCATACCAGTAACCCCAGCTACTCAGGAGGCTGAGGCAGGAGGATCTCTTGAGGCTGGGAGCTCAACACCAGCCTGAGCAACATAGTGACATCTCATATTTATTAAAAAAAAAGTAGAAAGAAAAAAATTACCCAGGCATGGTGGTATGCCTCTATAGTTTTAACTACTTGGGAGGCTGATGTGGGAGAATTGCTTGAGTCCAGTAGTTTGAGGCTGCCATGAGCTATGATTGCCCCACTGCACGCCAGCCTGGGCAACAGAGAGAGACCACAACTTAGAAAAAATGCTTTGTTGCTTTAAAATGGTAACAATCCTCTGAGCCTTTAGGAAGTCATAATTGTTTTGCTGGTAGAGTGTCTTGCCTCAATGTGCATGATTGCTGATGATGACGGTGATAGTGCTGAAAATTATGTGGCAATTTCTTCAAATAAGACAATAAAGTTTGCAGCATCAATTGACTCTTCCTTTCATGAAAGATTTCATGAAAGATTTCCTTTCATGAAGCAGTTTGATAGCATTCTACCTCTGATAGAACTTCTTTCAAAATTGGAGTAAATCCTTGCAAACCCTGCTGCTGCTTTATAAACTAAGTTTATGTGATATTCTAAATCCTTTGTTGTCATTTCAGCAATATTCAGTATCCTCACTAGGATTAGATTCTATCTCAAGAAATCACTTTCTTTGCTCATCTACATGAATCAACTCTTCATTTGTTCAAGTTTTATCATGAGATTGCAGCAATTCAGTCAAATCTTCAGGTTCCACTTTTAATTCCAGTTCCCTTGCTATTTCCACCACACCTGCAATTACTTCCTCACTGAAGTCTTAATCACCTCAAAGTCATTAATGAGGATTGGATCAACTTTTTCTAAAACTCCTGTTAATCTTGATATTTTGACCTCTTCCCATGAATCACCAATGTTCTTAATGGCATCTAGAATAGTGAATCCTTTACAGAGATTTTAAATTTATTTTTCCCAGATTCATCAGAAGAATCACCATTTATGACAGCTATAGATTTACAAAATGTATTTCTTAAATAATGAATTGAAATTTGAAATTACTCCTTGATCCATGAGCAGCAGAATGAATGTTGTGTTAGCAGGCATGAAAACATTAATCTCCTTGTATGTCTCCATCAAGTTCTTGGGTGACAAAATGCATTGTCAACGAGCAGTAATATTTTGAAGGAATCTTTTTCTCTAAGCAG
This sequence comes from Sapajus apella, assembly GCF_009761245.1. Lineage (NCBI taxonomy): Eukaryota > Metazoa > Chordata > Mammalia > Primates > Cebidae > Sapajus > Sapajus apella. The sequence goes on from NW_022436966.1 coordinate 15,289,464, forward strand.
TGGGTCTCAACAGTGGACTTAAAATGTTCAGTGGACCACATTTAAAGAGTTGAGCTGATGTCCAGACTGTTGTTCCATTTATAGAGTACAGACAAAGTATATTCACCATAATTCTTAAGGGCCCCAGGATTTGCTGAATGGTAAATGAGCATTGTCTCTGACTTAAATTACAGGTATTGATTGACTGACGACCTATGTAACTTACGACCATTCGACTTTACAACCACATCACTAGCCACGACTGCTCCACGTCTGGCAGCAAACGTTGCCCAGCTGGGCGTACGACAGTGCAGACCAGCTTCCGGCAGCACTACCATCTCCGCGTGCACCATTTCAACTGTTATCCCAGACTCGGTACAGCAATTTGTGTTTTGTGTCTTGGACATTTTTCATCAAACCCCTCCCAAGATGTCTACCAAGAGGAAATTGTCTTTGTCTATGCCTCAGCCTGCTAAGAAGGAAAGAAAGGCCATTGATCTCCACGTGAAAATGAAGGTAGGTAATTAAGCAGTACGAAGGAGGAAAGAAAGTGAATGTGATCGTACGTGATACGAAGTTATCACACTCGACTGTGTTGACGATTTTGAAAGATAAAGAAAGAATTCTTGAAGCTGTGAAAGGTTCTGCAACCATGCAATCAACAGTTACAACAAAGCAACAAAGCGGGCCCATCCACAAAATGGAGAAATTGCTATATATTTGGATGGAAGATCAAATTCAAAAACGGACACCGTTAAGTCTTTTTACTGTGCAGATGAAGGCAAGAAGTCTATTTCAGTTCTGAAGGAGCATGCTGGAGAAGATTACAGTCAAGAATTTGTAGCAAACACTGGCTGGTTCCAGAGATTCAAGAAAAGATTCCAAATCCATAGTGTTTGAGTGACTGGAGAAGCAGCAAGTGCGGATGAGGAAGGAGCATGTAAGTTTGTTGATAATCTGGATGAATTAATTACAGTTGAGGGATATCTAGCAGGACACATTTTCAATGTTGATAAAACTGGATTATTTTGGAAACGGATGCCAGCACGCACTTATATTCACAAAGAGACCAAAAGCATGCCGGGATTTAAAGCATTTAAGGATAGGCTAACTCTGCTGCTTGGCGGGAACATCGCAGTGTTTAAGCTGAAGCCGTTCTTTTTTTTTGAGACAGAGTTTTGCTCTTGTTACCCAGGCTGGAGTGCAATGGCACGATCTCGGCTCACCTCAACCTCCGCCTGCCGGGTTCAGGCAATTCTCCTGCCTCAGCCTCCTGAAAGCCGTTCTTAATTTATCACTCGGACAACCCGCGGACGTTTAAGAACGTTAACAAGCACACACTGCCCATCTACTTTCATTCTCAACATAAAGCATGGATGACACAAGGATTGTTTGAAGACTGGTTTATGAACTGTTTTATTCCTCAAGTTTGAGAATATTGTCTGGAGAAAGATATTCCTTTCAAGATTTTATTGCTACTTGATAATGCGCCTGGACACCCACCACATCTAGGCAATCTCCATCCAGATGTAAAATTTGTTTTTCTTCCGCCAAACACGACTCCACTCATCCAGCCTATGGACCAAGGTTCGATTGCTACATTAAAGGCCAACTATCTCCGAACCACCTTCGCTCAAGCAATATCCGCTATAGATGCTGACTCAGAACTAACATTGCAAGATTTTGGGAATCACTATAACATTTTGATGTGTATCAAGAATATCACTACCGCCTGGGAGGCTGTGACGACAAAGTGCATGAATGGCATCTGGAAAAATTGTGTTAAGCGTTATGTTAATGATTTTGACGGATTTGACAGTGAACATGAACTTGAAATGATTCGGGAAAAAATAGTAAAACTCGCTAAATACCTTTCTTTGGAATGTGAAATGGAAGATGTCGAAAGGTTGCTAGACAAAGAATCCAGAGAACTTACAAATGAAGAGCTAATCGAACTGGAAGAAGAAAAAGTGGCGGAATAAGAAAGAACAGAAGCAGAGAAACAGTAGGAGGAGCCAGAAAGAAAGTTCACCACTAAGGGATTATCAGACGGCTTATCTTTGCTGAATAAACTTCTTATACATTTCAAAGCAATGGACCCAAACATCGAACGATTTGCAAGGATTGAACGGATGACGCACGATGTGTTTCGTCCGTATTGTGAAATTTATGAAGAAAAAAAGAAACATACAATTCAGGCAAAGCTCACCATGTTTATGAAAAAACCAACTCTGGTAACCCCAACTACTGCCTCAGATGACGACATCAACGATCCGCAGCCAAGCACCAGCGGCAATAAAATGTTTCGTACATGTTTATATATTTTGATATGTTTTGCAATTGGGAAAATGTTACCTATGGTATTTTTTGCACCTGTATTTTGTATTTTTGTATGCACCTGTATTTTGTAATTTTGTATGTTTTGCAAATATTAAACCAGTTGTACTGGTAATGCAGTGTTTACTTAAACCTGACGAATGTAAAAATAAGAAACAAAATGGTGCAGAGATGATAAAAATGGCATAAAATGAACAAAGAAAATTATGATATATAACAATAATGAAAGAAAATTATGATAAAATATGACTTAAAGATTTTTATAACAACTTTTCACAGTACTGTACATATAGCCTACTCAACTTACAACCAAATCGTGTTACGATCGGTCTGTTGGAGCCAATCGTGGTCGTAAGTCGAGCATTAGCTGTATCAGCTGTGTTAGTCCATAACCAGAGTCATCTTGTACTTTGAAGTTTTGAAGCCAGGAATTGACCCCTTCTCTTTAGCTATGGAAGTCCTAGATGACATCATTTTTCAATAGAAGGCTATTTTATCTACATGAAAATTTATTGTTTAGTGTAGCAGCCTATAGCAATAATGTTAGCTTTATCTGGATAATTTGCTATAGCTTCCACATCAGCACTTGCTACTTCACCTAGCACTTTTATGTTATAGAGAAGGCTTCTTTACTTAAATCTCATGAACTAACCTGTTGTAGCTTCAGATGTTTCTTCTACAGCTTCCTTACCTCTCTCAACATTCATAGAATTCAAGAGTGTTCAGGTCTTGCTCTTGATTAGGCTTTGGTAAGGGAATGCTGTGTTTGGTTTGGTTTTCTATCCAGACCACTCAAACTTTCTTATCAGCAATAAGGCTGTTTCACATGCTTATCACTTGTATGTTCACTAGAATCGCACTTTTAATTTATTTCAAGGACTTTTTCTTTGCATTAACTTCTTGGCTAACTGGTACAAGAGGCCTCACTTTGAATCTGTCTAGGCTTTTGACATGCCTTCCTTATTAAGCTTAATCATCTCTAGTTTTTGATTTAAAGTGACAGACATATAACTCTTCCTTTCACTTGAATGCTTAGAGGCCATTGTAGGGTTAATAGTTGGCATAATTTCAATATTGTTGTGTCTCGGGGAACAGAGACGTCCAAGGAGGGAGAGAGACATAGGAGAATGGCCAGTTGGTGGAGCAGTAAGAACACACACAACATTTATTAATTAAGTTTGCCATCTTATATAGGCGTGGTTCATGTTGTCCCAAAACAGCTACAATAATGACATAAAAGATTGCTGATCACAGATTCACCATAACAAACATAATGATAATAAAAGTTTGAACTATTGTGACAATCAACAAAATGTGATACAGAGAGTAAGCACATACTGTTGGAAAAATGGCCCTGATAGACTTTCTTGATGCAGGGTTGCCACAACGCTTCAATTTGTAAAAAACATAATATCTGCAAAGCATAATAAAATGAAGTGCAATAAAACAGGACATGCCTGAATTTAACTTTTAAGCATTATCAGAATCCTGTTTCTGCAGAAAATTGTTGTTGATTCTACAATTTTTCGTGCTATTTTCAAATCTTTTCTTCTTATGAAATTTCAATTTGTTGATTGTGTTGTTTAAATCAACTGCATCTATTCCTGCCACTCTCCCACCCCTGTTCCCAACTTAATGTTTTGTCATTTTACTTCCATAATTTTACTCTACTAAAACTATTCTCAATAGGTCACCAATGGATTCCTTCTAGATAAATTCACAGCCTTTTTTCTAGCTTCGCGTTAGTGGCACTTTGCACTGCATTTTACTTCATCAGGTTTCCTTTCTTCCTTGCTACCCTTTTTCACTTAACTTCAATGATACCATAATTTCTTGCTTCTCAGGCCTTTTAAAATATTCATTTTGTTTCTCTTTTTCATGTTCTCTCTGCCTTCTTTTCCCATTAATGGCTATTTTTTGGGGGCTCAACTATGCTTTCTCCTATTTCTCTCCGATCCTCACCTTACCAAGAAAGCTTATTTGGGCTTCATTATTACCAGTACACAGATGGTATCCAAATCTTCCTTCTCTCTAAGAATGTTTCTTATTCTGATCAATGTGTCACTTGAATTTTTTTTTTACCAGCATTTAAAACCCACAAGTTAAGATATTTTATTCATTTGAAAGACATAACTAGAGGCCTTTCCAAATCTTTCTCTCTAAGAATGTTTCTTATTCTGATCAATGTGTCAATTAAATTTTTTTTTTACCAGCATTTAAAACCCACGAGTTAAGATATTTTATTCATTGGAAAGGCATAACTAGAGGCCATCTAAGGACCAGAAACAAGAAAAGCTTCTTTGCATTAACTGTCATTATCAGGAACTAAATGTACATGCCTGCAGAACTAGATACAACTATAAATTTTCTTGGAGGCCACTGTTTAGCTCTGAAGATAAGCAGAAATGGAAATTTAAATACACTTGCCTTTCTTTCCTTCCCCCAAATGCCTTATAAATGGTATTGCACATAGTAGATGCTGATGTGGTCAATTAAATAAATATGGCAACAGTTAATAAGGACAGAAATAAAATGCTAATTAGAAGTACTGTATAGTGAAAGGCAGACTTTCTTAATGCCAGATCTTTACCTACATAATATTTCAGTGATAGAGATTTGACCAAGTTGTCACAAGATTAAGTAAGCAAAATCAGCCTGGTCAGTTTGAAAAGAGTTTGAGCATAGGGCTTTGAATAGAAAATAGCCTTGCATAAATGCTATTGTTTTAAGTCTAGTTCTGGGAGCTTAAATCCTATGACCTAATTTGAGCATTCCTTTGGACACTGGAATTATGAATTTGTGATGGGTCAGAATTTCTCTGAGAATACATTTCTCAGGAGAGACCAATTAGAGGCTCAGCAAAGCTTCTTTATAAATATGGTTTAACAGAATGGGAAAATATACCAAATGTGGAGAAACTGCTGAAGAGAAAGAGAGAGAAAAGGAAAAGTGTACAGGAATATTAGGAGAATGATACAATTAGAGACCATCTCATCTGAATATTATAGAAGGGCCTGACTTGACTCTCAATGCCAGTGAAAAGTTTTATTAGACCACCAACATACAGGGCTATACAGGAAAGTGTGAGTCAGGCAACTGGTATACAACTCGTGATAGATATGTTTGCACCCTGAGATATATTTGTTGCCTGTTCTGGTAGGCTCTGTGTTGAACTAAGAGTTACTTAAATAATTTATATGTAGGAAGAAATTGAAAACTGTTCACAGTACTCTCTGGGTAGCTCTGTAAGCCAGGAGATGAGTAATTAACAAATGAAAGCAGTTTCCACTCCCAGTGGTCTGTCATGTGTCAAGCTGGGCTGTTGGAAAGATCAGGGCAGGAAATTACTCATAAGTTTGCCAGGTTAAGATGATTCCATGAAACATGTTCCTACAGTATCTGTGTTATTGATTTTATATACACAGGGTGTTTGCATGTGCATGTGTAAATTTAAAAAAGTCTTTGGTGCCCTCTGACAACGTATTACATAACCACTAATAGTCCTGAAGGGAATCATTCTATAGAGTTGCATTTAAAAAATTTCTAGACCCACTTCTACTTGGTTTTCAGAAAATAATAACCTCTTTAACTCTAGTGGTAGTTACTTGCATATTAGACCATCTGTCTTTGTTTACTTAAATGCCAGTTCTCTGGCATTGATGAAGTAATGAATTTTGGAAAGCTGCTGATACACATTAAATTTTTGAAGAATTTACTTTAAATAACTGAGATTTTTTACTATGGGAACTTTTCCTCATCATTTTGTAGATTTGTGCTCACCAGTGAAGTATAATTCAGAAGGACCCAAAAAAATTTTTTGGCATATCTTCTCCTGTTCATGAAGTCTTCTTCCTGAAGGTCAGACACTATTATTTGCAAATTTCCTCCTGCTCATAGATCAGTATAGCCAGGTTATAGTAAATTGGAAGTGATTAAATCTGTCATGCATTCTCACTTCTATTACATACATATGAATCTTGCCTTTGATATCATTACCGTAGCAAGCTAGCAAACATCCAGAAGGCTTATAAATTTGGTTGAACAGAAAGTATTGGTGTTCGATTTTAGAATATAATTTAGAATTCTCTGGTTTTTATCAAGCCTATCATAATTTTAATTGTTTGATGTCTTCTTGAATATTCTAAAATACTGAATCCCCAAATTTGACCTATGAAATACCAACTGGCTGATAATCAGGATTCTTTTAATGGGGGAAGCCAAATCAATAAATGTAATTTCTTTCTCTTGTTCTGGTAGTAAATGACAATGATGTAATCTTAAAGACTCTTTAAACGTACAAAGTCCCATCTTTTATTTAGTAAACTGTAAAGTTACTAACATTTGTACTTTAATAGTGCTTAAGGGTGTGAATCAGAATTATACTAAGAAATCTTTTTGCTGCATAATATGTGCAATTGTTCCAAATTCTCGTGGCATGTAAACACTCATAAAAAGTTGAAATTTCCAAAAATAACAGGAGACTGTTACCCTGAGTTATTCATGGCTTCTAATAGCTGATTTTTTATTCTTATTTACTTAATAATAAAATATAGTTTTATTATAATGACTGAGTTTTGATGAAAATTGTCTGGTTAACTCCAGATTTTGTAGCGATGCATATTGTAATCAACAATATTTTAGACCTATATTAAGACATACATGTATTAGATTTTGGATATAAATTATTCCTCTCCTACTAATGCAAACTTATGTATATTCTTTCAAAATAGTTACTTAATACTTGCTTATAGAATAATACTTCTTTGTTAATACCAAATCCTATTCATCTGGATATTGCAAACAGGTCAGTAGCGGACCTTAGGGTCTTTTGCTTCTCTTAAGTTGGTTTAAATATATTAAGAACTACTATTTTAAATCATTCATTATAATAACTTGTATCACTTTGTCAAATCACTATTTATATGCCTTACTTAAGTTGCTTCTTTCTATTTTATACTAACTTTTCTCCTCCTGTGATGTTGATGGATAGTTATAGCTACAGATGCAACCAGTATGGAATAATTTTGGTGCTAATAAGCCTACATATTGCTGAGTTTTCATTTAACATTACATTAAAACAAAATTTCTATAATTGGTAATTCAGGAGCAACATTAGTGATAGTCCATCTTACATTAAACAATACTCCAAGGTTGACTGAGAAAGAGGGCCGTGTGAAGGTCTGTTTGTATCTTAGATCAGACAATCTGGCTAAACATAACCTCCATGTGGCCAAAATATTTGACAGTGCAAAACATTGCTTGTAAGTGGGGCATAATGTAAATTCCTTTGTTGTTTGGTTGCTGAATTATTCTGAAATTATTGTTTGTCATATCCTTTGCATTGTAAGTAGACCATATTATGTCTTTTAGTTTATAAATATCTTCAATATTATTTTAAATTTCATGTGATTGCATTAAAGTGATAGCACTAAAAGGGACCTTGAAGACCATCTAAGTGTTTATTTCTCAACTTGGCTTTGTCATCCTGTCTGCTACAGGGAGTGCTTAGGTTACCCAAAGCTAAAGTATTTTTGAAACATTATATCCTAAGATACAGTATTCAATAAATGTTTTTAATAAGGAATTTAAAACATTATTTTGGAGTCAAACAACAGTTCTATGTTACGTTTCATGTAAAATTAATATTATCATTTTAGATCACACATGATATTTCAAAAACATTCCTATGTGTGGTAGATTGCTTTTGAAGATCCTTTAGTTTCCTGTTGCTATCATAATAAATATCCATAAATATGGCGACTTAAAACAATGCTCATATCTTCCTCACAGTTCTGTAGGTTGGATGTCTGGAGTGGCTATTATTATTTCTCTATCCTGAGTTTCATGAGCAGGCTGCTATCCAGGTGTTGACTCTCTGATCTCTTACACGTAGGTTCTGAGAAGTATCTGTTTCCAGGTCACTCAGGTTGTTGGTAGAATTCTTTTCAGTCATAGAAGTCTTTGCTGGTATAGGCTGCCTGTATTCCTTCTCATGTTTAGCCAAAAACCCCTGCTTGGCTGTATCTCCTTCAGCAATGATGGGTCAATTTTTTTTTTTTTTTTGCAACTAAAATCTTTTTGACTTCTTTTGCTATATCTCACCTGCTTCTTCTCTAGCTGGAGAAATGTCCATGGACTTCTAAGGGCACATATAATTGATCAGCCTCCCTTAGATAATGCAGGATACACACCTTATCTTAAGGTTCCTAAACATAATTACATCTACAAAGTCTGTTTTGACATAGCAAGTGACATGATAGGTTCCAGGGATTAAGGCATAGACATCTTTAGGGGACTAATATTGAGCCTATCACAGAAACACTCTCAGACCCTTAGCAGGAAGACTTGCAAGGTACTGATATTTTAATCTTAAATATTAAGGGAAGTCAGGACCAGAGAAAGTGAAGTAAAATACTGGAATGCTAGAGTTTATAGTATATATAACTTTTTTTTTTTGAGACAAGGTCTCACTTTGTCATCCAGGCTGGAGTGCAATGGTGCAATCATGGCTCACTGCAGTTTTGGCTTCCCAGGTTTCAGTGATCCTCCCACTTCAGCCTCCTGAGATGGAACTACATGCATGCACCATCACACCTGGTTAATTTATTCTATTTTTTTCTTTTTTTTTTTTTTGTAGTGATGAGGTCTCCCTATGATTTCTAAGCTGGTCTCAAACTCCTGGGTTCAAGCAGTTCTCCAACCTAGGCCTCTCATACTGCAAAGATTACAAATGTGAGCCATTGTGTCCAGCCTATACACACATTTAATGGTAGTTCTGCAATGAAAGCTTTGTGATTCTGAATTGCAGTATAATAATATTTTTTTACCAAAGCATGCTCTCATTCAATTTAATAAAATATTTGTAGTCTGTGAAGCAATAGCGTTTAGACTTTGTCCATACTATGCTGAATGAAAAATCAAAAAAATCAGTAAAAACCTGTCATTATAAATATCTAAATATTTACATTCAGTTGTTTAATGAGAAAAAATATTATATTTCATAAATTTTTCCCCTTGTTCCTCTAGATTATTTAGATTCAATCTGCTGAACCTGAGAATTTATTAAGGTGAGTCATATTCTGAAAAGGAGAGTTTTAATTGGTGTCATCCAAAGAGAAGTGTCCAAATGTTAAACCCCTTGTGATTTGTTGAATGTCCAAATGTTAAATTCCTTATGATTTGTTGAAAGTTCAATGTTGATACTTATCATAACTGTGCTTAAATTTTAAAAATCTCAGTTGTAGTTATTTATATTATCTTATAATGCTATTGTACAGCTGTGGCATGCAATCTCATACTTCACAAGTATAACAGTACACTTAGGTGAATCTATAAAACTTTATACTGGTACATCAAATTAACCTTGTATCACTGTGCTCAATTGAAGCGTGTCTTGAATTTTTCAATAATTCTGCAGTTCATAGAAGGAAACAAACTAACTTCAGGAACTATTTGGGAGACATGGAGATATTCAATTCCTGAAGGAAAAAAAAATTGCCTCGATGGGCTTTAACAAAATACAAATAAGCTGATCCTCTACCTTTTCTTGTTTTTCCCCTTTCCCTTAGGCTTTTCTCCTTTTTCTCCTATTTGTACTTTGGTTCTGCTCTGTTTGCTTCTGGGTTCTTTTTCCTAAAACCCTAGCCTTTTCCTCCTAATTCTTACAAGGACTCAGCAATGAGACTGATTAACTAGAAAAGTATATAAAATGTGTATGTTTAAGCACTCCTAGGGCAGAGATTGTGATCATCAAATACTCTGGTTGGTCTCCTACTTCCCTGTCTCCCTTCCATTTAGACTGGAGTCATGTGACTAGATCTATCAAATGGGCTATGAGTGGAAGTGGTATGTGTCACTTCTAGGTCATGGCAGTTAAATCTAGTGTGCCTCTTGCATCTCTCTCTTTTCCTAATGTATCATGATGGTTCCGATTTTCATGACCAATTCAGAAATTGAGTAGAAGTTGGCAGAAGTGGTATAATACCATCACAAAAATGTAAAACATTTCCTATTGCTTCAAGGCTTGAGAAACAGACAAAGAGAAAGCAGATATTGGAGGCTGGAAAACAATAGCAATTTTTGCTCTACAGTGACCCACAAATTATTTGATAAAATAGCCATCAGCAGTAACTTGGGAAGCAGGCCCTGACTGAGCTGGCGGCTACAAGTGAAGGGATTCGAAAAGAAAACCTCAGTTGTGTATCTTAGTTACTATTGACTGTATCTAGTAAGTTATTATAAAAATTAGATTAGTTCAGGAAAAATCTGCCCAGTTTGTAACAGGAATAAAAGAAAATAAAGGGTTTGGAAATGTGGGGCTTTGTTGGGTTAGAAAAGCCTATTGCTTCTAGAACCTAATCAGAAAGAAATGGTGTTAATAAACATTATAAGGATCAAATAAAAGCTGCCAGCTAGAGGCAAAAATAAAAATAACTTTGAGCCTTCCCTTTCAGATATAAAAGCCTCAAAAGAACTGGGTCATTTTATTGAAAGAGAGTATATTGGTTTTTTATTGCTTACAACTAATTACTACAAACTTACCGGCTTAAACTGCACATATAACTTTATGGTATATAAATTACATCTCAATAATGCTGTTAAAATAAAAATATTTATTTATTTTTCATCTGGCCATGGCTTAGCTTGATCCTTTGCTCAATGTCTCACAAAACTGCGATCAAGGTGTCAGCTGGGGCTGTGGTCTCATCTTATGCTTGGAGCTCTCTACCATGCTCATGTAGTATTAGTAGAATTCATTTCTTTTACATCTGTTGAATTCATGGCAATTTGCTTCCTCAGGACCAGCAGTAAAGATACATTCTATGCTACTCCAAGTGTCTGATGTATAGACTTTCTTTCAAATGGCTCAACTGATTAGGTCAGATCTAACCAGGTTAATCTCCCTTTTGATTAACTCAAATTAAACTGATTAGACATCGTAATTACATTGACACAAATTTCTTCACATTTAATGTATAACATAACTTTACGTCAGTAATGACATCTATTGTATTCACTCACAGTCAAGGACCTGTACACCAGTAGGTGGTAATCTTCTCTTAGAAGTCTATCACAGAGAGAGAAGGTAGGGTGGAGAGAAAGAGAAAGCTAGAGGGATGACAAAGTACATCTGAGAATAGTATTTTGAAATTAAGTTTGGATGTAAAAACTGGCAGGCACATGTAACTGGATATAAATAGATTCTAAGTCTAGTAAATTCTTAAGGGAAGTGTATTGGCAATAAAATAATGACTTCATATATATTTTAAAAAATGATTTGAAATTTAAAACAATTATGGGCTCATATCTTACAGAAGCAAAATGTGGATTGGAAAATTGTGCAGCCACCAAGGAGATCCTCTGGGCCCTGCAGAAAAGAAAAATGAAGAACCTTCTCAGAGGCCACAAAAAACAATGGGTAAAGGATCTTCTTTTAGAAAGAATTAGAGTTTGATCAAGGAAACTCCTCACCACCAGGGTAGAAGGCCTTTAGACCAGTGACTACTGCACTTTTTCCATTTGTTACAGACAGAATGGTGTCCTCTCAAAATTCATATATTCAAGCCCTAATCTCTGGTATTCAAAACATGACAGTGTTTGGGTATAAGGCCTTTAAAAGGGTGATTAAGTTAAAATGAGCCTGTTAGGGAGGGCTCTAATACAATCTGACAAGTGTCCTTATAAGAAGAGAAAAATTAGGACATACTGAGAGAAACAAGACATGAGTGAGCAGAGAAAACCATGAAAATAGTGAAAGGTGGCCCTCTGCAAGCTAAGGATAGAGGCCATCCAAAGAAACCAAATGGCTGACATCGTGATACTGTCTTGGACTTCTAGTCTTTACAACTGCAAGAAGTACGTTTCTGTTATTTAAGCCACTTAGTCTGTGGCATTTTGTGGTCAGCCCTTGCAAATCAATACAACATGCTTCCATTTTTTTCATTAAAAAATAACTTCAAATTTTATTTGAGATTCAGAGGGTGCATATGCAGGTTTGTTATCAATATTTGGGTATGTTACATAATTCTGTGTTTGGGGTGTGTATCCCATCACCTAGGTGGTGAGAATAGTACCTAGCAGGTACTTTTTCAACTCATACTTCCCTCTCTCCCTCACCCATCTGGTAGCCTCTGTTGTCTATTGTTCCAGTCTTTATGCCTATGTGTATTCTATGTAGTCATTTATGAATAGGAACTAACCATTGAATGCATAGAACCATATTTTCTCTTCCTGAGATAATTTGCTTAGGATAATAGCCTCCAGTTACATCTGTGTTGCTGCATTGGACATGACTTCATTCTTTTTTATAGCTACGTAGTATTCAATGGCGTAAATGTACCACATTTTCTTCATCCAATCCATGCATGTTGGGCACCCAGGTTAATTCCATGTCTTTGCTATTGTGAATAGTGCTGCAATGAACATATGAGTGCATGTGTCTTTTCAGTAGAACAATTTCTTTTCCTTTGGTTATATATCTGGTAATGAGATTGCTGAGTTGAATAGTAGCTCTGTTTTTGTTCTTTGAGAAATCTTCATACTGCTTTCTACAGTGGCTAAACTCATTTACATTCCCACCAACAGTGCATAAACCTTCCCTTTTATCCACAGCCCTTCCTGCATCTGTTATTTTTTGACTTTTTAATAATAATCATTCTGACTGGAGTGAGATTGTATCTCACTGTGATTTTGATTTTGATTTCTCTAATGACTAGTGATGTTAAGCATTTTTTCATGTTTTTTGGCCATTTGTATATCTTTCTTTGAAAAGTGTCTCTTTATGTTTTTTGTTCATTTTTTAACAGAGTTTTTCCTTGTTGATTTGTTTAACTTCTTTATAGATTCTGGATATTAGGCCTTGTTTTTTGGATGCCTAGTTTGTGAATATTTTCTTTCATTCTGTAGGTTGTCTGTTTACTCTGTTGATAGTTGATTTGCTGTGTAGTACCTCTTTAATTAAATTAGGTCCTACTTTTCAATTTTTGTTTTTCTTGTAATTGGCTTTGGGGACTTAACCAAATATTCTTTGTCAAGGCCAGTGTCAAGAAGGATATGTGCTAGGTTTTCTTTCAGGACTTTTATAGCTCGAGGTCTTATATTTAAATCTTTAATCCATCTTGAGTTGATTTTTGTATATGGTGAAAGGAAGGGGTCCAGTTTCATTTCTGCATATGGCTAGCCAATTATCACAGCACCATTTATTGAATAGAGTCCTTTTTCCATTGCTTGCTTTTGTCAGCTTTGTTGATGATCATATAGTGGTAGATGTGAAGCTTTATTTCTGGGTTCTGTAATTCATTCCATTGGTCTATGTGTCTGTTTCTATATCAGTACCATGCTGTTTTAGTTACTGTAGTCTTATAGTACAGTTTGAAGCGGGACAGTGTGATGCCTCTGGCTTTGTTCTTTTTGCTTAGGATTGCATTGGCTATTTGGGCTCTTTTTGGTTCCATGTGAATTTTAGAATAGCTTTTCTGTAATTCTGTGAAAAATGACATTGGAAGTTTAATATGAATAACATTGAATCTATAAATTGCTTTGGGTAGTATGGTCATTTTAATGATATTTGTTCTTCCAATTTATAAGCATGAAATGTTTTTTCCTTTATGTAATCTCTGATGTTTTTCAGCAGTGTTTTGTAGTTCTCCTCACAGAGATCTTTTACCTCCTTGGTTGGCTGTATTCTCAGATATTTTATTTTATTTGTGGCTGTTGTAAATGGGATTGTGTTTTTGATTGACTCTCAGCTTAAATATTACCAGTGTATAGATATGCTAGATTTTGGCACATTGATTGTATATCCTAAAACTTTACTGAAGTTGTTTATCCGTTCTAGTAGCCTTTTGGCTGAATCTGTGGATTTTTCTAAGTATAGAATTATATCATAAGCGAAGAGAGATGGTCTGACTTCTTCTTTTCCTTTTTGTATGCCTTTATTTTTTTCTTGCCTGATTAATCTTTCTATGACTTCCTAATTATTACTATGCTGAATAGGAGTGGTGAGAGTGGTGACACCGTGATCTTGGACTTCTAGTCTCTTCTGGCATCCTTGTCTTGTTATCCCATTCCTATTTCTATTCTTGGGCATGATGTGGGTACTAGGGTTTAAATGATAAAGGTTTTCATTTTCTTCCATTACAAAGGTCTCCCAATGAAGAAAAACCACGTCTAGACCAGATGCAGAGATTGTTACATAACCCTGGAACTCCTGGACTTTGAGGAAGATGAAGGATTTCATGAAATGCCTTCCTTGGAGAGGCATTGAGGCATTGAGTGTATTCTATGTGTAGAAAAAGGGAAGAAAATACATATTGAAGATGAGAAGTGTGAATTGTGATAGTGATTGAAAAAGAAGAGCCAGTTTTCTATGTTCTCTACATTTCCTAACCATAGTCTTGTTTCTCTGACAGACTTCTTATTAATTCTCAAATATTTATTCTCTCTTCACATGTGAGACAATTAGACATTCCTGCCTATTGCCAAGAGGCTTGCAGTCCTTTCTTGTTGAGGAGAATACATCCTGGTCCATGTGACTAGCTTTTAACAATGAAGTATAAGTAGAAATGATGAGGCCAATGTTGAGCAGAAGCTTAAAGAGCTGTTTTTTTCATTCCATTTGAATCCATGAAGAGGACTAGGTTGTAGGAAAGATATTTCAAGAAAAGTGAATAGCATGACAAGAATTTGAAATATATTTCTCAGCATGCTTTGCAGGTATGGTGAACAGAACTGATTAGCAGGAAAGAGTAATTATGTTCTTCTTTATATTTTCTCAGAAAAGTAGCTATTATGTGCCAGACCTTATACTGGTAAATATGGTGACAGTTGATAGACTCTATCTAGGCAAGAGTCATTTACATAAGAGATTTGAAAAGAGGTAACCAATGATGCTATCAATGGGAAATCTTGATGATGAAAATTTAAGGAGGCACATACATACTTATATTCTGATTATGCATATAACTCAGGATCTAAAGTGTATCCAAGAAAAATTATAGCCAACTTAATAAAAGATTTTTTCAAGTTAAAAATTATGGGTCTTTTCTTGACCTACTTGGCATTTCTTCATTTTAAAGTTTTATATGTGAATTTGTGAATTCACATTATGTTCTTAAGAAATAGTTTTCCATGTAAATACTGATAAGTCATTTCCAGAGTATTCCCTCTCTGTCACTTTCTTATTTGACCTTGAGCGAGTTTCTGAAGCCATGCTGAGCCTCTGTTTCCACATATGTAAATTGGTTTTAACAACAGAGTCTAATTCATAAGATTCTTTCTAGAAATAAATTGCCAGCCTAAATGCATGAAAAACACTTTGCACTGCATCTGGTACATTGTAGGGATTATTACTACTCCCTTTTTCTTCTTTTTCCCCTTTCTTCATCTTCTTGCAAAAAAGAGAACCACAGGAATTAGTTTTTTTGCTGTTTCACTTGTTTACTTGATGCACAAATTTATGAATTAATGTTTTTCCTTTAGAAAAACTTACTTTGTATACCAATACTTCTAAGAATGTCATAGCTTTCTTTCTTTTCTATTATTTTTCCATCCATAGCTACAGTGCTTTCTTAAATGGTCGCTCAGGCTCCCAATACACAACCCCACCAACACACAAAATTAATTATTGTTTATTTGTTGTTGGTAACAGTTGGAATAAGGGATATAATGCTGAGAAATAAAGAAAGAGAAATTTTGAGTTTATGACCCCACACATGGCTATAGCTGTAAACACTTCCAAAGATGGATGTCATGAAGCAGGAAGATGTAAGTGTTAACATTGGCAAAGATTCCCACTTGCCCTTATAACATTGATTTTGTTCAAAGTCATAAAGGGTTTTTTTTTTTTTTTGTCTGTTTGTTTGTTTCTTTTCCATTTAGATCAGCTGTCAGCAAACTACACTCTGCAAGCCATATCTGGCCCACTGCCTGTTCTTGTAAATAAAATTTTCTTGAACACAGATACACCCATTTCATTTACGAGTTGTTTATGGCTGTTGTTTTGCTACAATGGCAGAATTGAATTGCTACAACAGACACCATCTGGCCTGCCAAGCCTAAATGTTTGCTATCTGACCCTTAACAGAAAGACTTTGCTGACCTCTGTTTCATAGGAAGGATCCTGTACATGTAGAGCATTATTATTTCTTTAACCTTGAGGGCAAACTATGCCTAACCCTTTCCTTGGCCAAAAGACTAAGTCCAGCTGGAAAAAGGAAAATTCCAAGTCTCCTCCTTATGCTTCCTTCGCTTTTGTTGTCTGATGACCTGATGTTTATCATAACCTTGACCTTTAAGTAACTGGCTTTAAGTCACAGTCTTATGTCCATCTTCTTTACTATACCTTGTAAATGACAATATATCAGTGGCATAATTTATCCTTATATAAGTGCCAAAAGTTTCATTATCATTAGATAATCATGGGACAATTTCCAGGTCCCCATTTTAGAGCCTTAAGAAAGATGCAAGACTTTTTGGTAGGATCCAAGATGGCTGAATAGGAACAGCTCTGGATTGCAGTTCCCAGTGAAAACGCAGAGGGTGAGTGATCACCACATTTCCAAATGCATTTTTACTGCCCACAGACCAGGAGATTCCCGGGCAAAACAGTGTCACAAGTCTCCAGTGCAGCTGTTTTAGCCGGTACAGTGGGTGTCAGCACAAAAACTTACACAAATCCAGGAGCAGTTTCAACTGGTGACTGAAATGCCTGGGAGACAGAGTCCCACTTTCAACAGAAAAAAAAGGGGGCTGAAACAGGGAACTAGGTTATCTGGCTCAGCTGGTCCCACCCCCACAAAGACCAGCAATCTGAAATGCTCTAGATTGAGTGTTTCACAGCAAGCACAGCTGGACCCAGGACAGTCCAGCTCTGTGGGGTGAAGGGTATCCTCCATTACTGAGGCAGTCCACCACTACTGAGGCAGTCCATGATTACTGAGGCAGTCCATCATTACTGAGGCAGTCTGCCATTACCGAGGCAATCTACCATTACTGAGGCAGTCCACCATTACAGAAATAGTCCACCATTACTGAGGCAGACTGCCATTACTGAGGCATTTCTAACTGTACCTTTATAAACAAAACTGCAAGAAAGTTCACACAGCAGCTGGGCAGAGCTCATGACAGCTCAAGAACGCCACTGCTGGCAGACTGTGACTAGGCTACCTCCTCAATGGTCAGGGCATCTCTGAAAAAAGGCAGCAGAATGACAGGAACTTATAAATAAAGCCCCACCTTCCCGGGACAGAGCACCTGGGAAAAAAAGGTGGTTATGAGTTCCACTGCAACGGACTTAAATGTACCTGCCCAGCAGCTCTGAAAGAAACAACAGAGCTTACAGCTTAGCACCTGAGCTCCTATAAGGAACAGACCTCAAGCAGCTCCCCAACCGCCATATAACCACAGAGATACCTTATAAAGGAGAGCTCAGGATGATATCTGGTGGGTCTCCTTCTGGAACAAAGATAACAGAAGAAGAAACTGGCAGCAACCCTTACTGTTCTGCAGCCACTGCAGGTGATACCCAGGCAAGCAGGGTCTGGAGTGGACCTCCAGCAGTCCTACAGCAGGGTGACCTGACTGTTAGAAGGAAAACTAAGAAACAGAAAGAAATAACTTCATCAGCAACAAAAATGACATCAAGTCATGGACTCCCATCTGAAAGTCACCAACCTCAAGACCACAGGTAGATAAAGCCACAAAGATGGGAAGAAACCAGCACAAAAAGGATGAAAGCATCCAAAACCAGAATGCCTCTCCTCCTCCAAGGGATCACAACTCCTCACCAGCAAGGGAACAGGGCTGATGAATTGACAGAAACAGCCTTCAGAAGGTGGGTAATAAACTCTGAGCTAAAACATCATGTTCTAACCTAATGCAAAGAAACTAAGAACCTTGAAAAAAGGTTTGATGAAATGCTAACAAGAACAAACAGCTTTGAGAGGAATCTAAAGGAATTGATGGAGCTGAAAAACACAACAGGAGAACTTCGTGAAACATACACAATTTCAATAGCCGAATTGAGCAAGCGGAACAAAGGATATCAGAGATTAAAGATCAACTCAATGAAATAAAACAAGAAGACAAGATTAGAGAAAAAGAGTAAAAAGAAATGAACAAAGCCTCCAAGAAATATCGATTTTGTGAAAAAACCTAGTCTACATTTGATAGGTGTACCTGAATGTGACAGAGAGAACTCTTCAGGATATTATCCAGGAGAACTTCCCCAGCCTAGCAGGCCAGGTCAACGTTCAAGTCCAGGAAATACAGAGAACACCACAAAGATATTCCTCAAGAAGAGCAACCACAAGGGACATAATCATCAGATTCACCAGGGTTGAAATGAAGGAGAAAATGCTAAGGGCAGCCAGAGAGAAAGGTCAGGTTACTCACAAGAGGAAGCCCATCAGACTCACAGCAGATCTCTCAGCAGAAACCCTACAAGCCAGAAGAGAGTGGGGGCCAATATTCAACACCCTTAAAGAAAAGAACTTTCAACCTAGAATTTCATATCTAGCCAAACTAAGCTTTCTAAGTGAAGGAGAAATAAAATCCTTTACGAACAAGCAATTGCTCAGAGATTTCATCACCACCAGGCCTGCTTTACAAGAGCTCCTGAAAGAAGCACTAATCATAGAAAGGAACAACGAGTACCAACCCCTCCAAAAACGTACCAAATGGTAAAGAGCATCAACACAATGAAGAAACTGTGTCAATTAATGGGCAAACCAACCAGCTAGAATCAAATTGGCAGGATCAAATTTACACATAACGATAT
Source organism: Sapajus apella (assembly GCF_009761245.1). Lineage (NCBI taxonomy): Eukaryota > Metazoa > Chordata > Mammalia > Primates > Cebidae > Sapajus > Sapajus apella. The sequence continues at coordinate 15,308,557 of NW_022436966.1, forward strand.
TAACCTTAAATGTAAATGGGCTAAATGCCCCAATCAAAAGACAGAGACTGGCAAATTGGATAAAAAGTCAAAACCCATCAGTGCACTGTATCCAAGAAATCCATCTCACATGCAAAGATACAAAGGGCTCAAAATAAAGGGATGGATGAAGATCTACCAAGCAAATGGATAGCAAAAAAAAGCAGGAGTTCCAATCCTAGTCTCTGATAAAATAGACTTTAAACTAACAAAGATCAAAAGAGACAAAGAAGGGCATTACATAATGGTAAAAGGATCAATGCAACAAGAAGAGCTAACGATCCTAAATATGCACATGCCAAATACAGGAGCACCCAGATACATAAAACAAGTTCTTAACAGCCTACAAAGAAACTTAGACTCCCACACCATACTAGTGGGAGAATTTAACACTCCACTGTCAATATTAGATGGATCAACGAGACAGAAAATTAACAAGGATATTCAAGACTTAAACTCAGACCTGGACCAAGCAAACCTGAAGGACATTTACAGAACTCTCCACCCCAAATCCACAGAATATACATTCCTCTCAGCACCACATCACACCTACTCTAAAATTGACCACATAATTGGAAGTAAATCACTCCTCAGCAAATGCAAAAGAATGGAAATTATAATAGCCTCTCAGACCACAGTGCAATCAAATTAAAACTCAGAATTCAGAAACTAACTCAGAACTGCACAACTTCATGGAAACTGAACAACTGGCTGTTGAATGTTGACTGGATAAACAATGAAATGAAGGTAGAAATAAAAATGTTCTTCAAAACTAATGAGAATGAAGACACAATGTACCAGAATCTCTGGGACGCATTTAAAGCAATGTCTAGAGGAAATTTTATAGAAATAATGGCCACACGAGAAGCAAAGAAAGATCTAAAATCAACACCGTAACATCAAAATTGAAAGAGGTAGAGGAGCATGATAAAAAAAACTCAAAGCTAGCAGAAGACAAAAATAACTAAGATCAGAGCAGACCTGAAGGAGACAGAGACACAAAAAACCTTTCAAAAAATTAATAAATCCAGAAGTTGGTTTTCTTGGAAAGATCAACAAAATAGAAGACTAGCCAGATTAATAAAAAAGAAAAGAGAGAAGAATCAAATAGATGCAATAAAAAACGATAAAGTGCATATTGCCACAGATTCCACAGAAATACAAACCACCATCAGAGATTACTACAAACAACTCTATGCACATAAACCAGTAAACTTGGAAGAAATGAATAAATTCCTCGACGCTTGCATCCTCCGAAGCCTAAACCAGGAAGAAGTCAAAACCCTGAATAGACCAATAACAAGGGCTGAAGTTCAGGCAGCAATTAATAGCTTACCAACCAAAAAAGGCCCAGGTCCAGATGTGTTCACAGCCGAATTTTATCAGACATACAAAGAGGAGTTGGTACCACTCCTTCTGACACTATTCCAAACAATCTAAAAAGAGGAATTCCTCCCCACATCTTTTTATGAGACCAACATCATCCTGATATCAAAACCCAGCAGAAACTCAGCAAGAAAAGAAAACTTCAGGCCAACATCCATGCTGAACACAGATGCAAAAATCTTCAATAAAATACTGGCAAACTTATTGCAACAGCACATCAAAAAGCTTATCCATCATGATCGAGTAGGCTTCATCCTGGGGAAGCAAGGCTGGTTCAACATACGCAAGTCTATAAACATAATTCACCACATAAACGGAACAAAGACAAAAACCACATGATTATCTCAGTAGATGCAGAGAAGGCCTTAGGCAAAATTCAACAGCCCTTTATGCTAACAACTCTCAATAAACTAGGTACTGACGGAATGTATCTCAAAATAATAAAAGCTATTTATGACAAACTCACAGCCAATATCATACTGAATGGGCAAAAACTGGAAGCATTCCCTTTGAAATCCGGCACTACACAAGAATGCCCTCTCTCACCACTCCTATTCAATATACTATTGGAAATTCTGGCCAAAGCAATCAGGCAAGAAAAGAAATAAAGGGTATTCAATTAAGAAAGGAGGAAGGCAAATTGTCTCTATTCACAGCTTCAGCAAAGCCTCAGGATACAAAATCAATGTGCAAAAATCACAAGCATTCCTATACACCAATAACAGAGTTAAGGAGAGCCAAATCAAGAATGAACTGCCATTCACAATTGCTACAGAGAATAAGATACCTAGGAATACAACTAACAAAGGATATAAAGGACCTCTTCAAGGAGAACTACAAACCACTGCTCAAAGAAATAAGAGAGGACACAAACAGATGGAGAAACATTCCAGGCCCATGGTTAGGAGGAATCAATATCGTGAAAATGGCCATACTGCTCAAAGTAATCTATAGATTCAACGCTATCCCCATCAAGCTACCAATGACCTTCACAGAACTGGAAAAAACCACCTTAAACTTCGTGTGGAACCAAAAGGGAGCCCACATAGCCAAGTCAATCCTAAACAAAAAGAAAAAAGCTGGAGGCATCAGGCTACCTGACTTCAACCTATACTATGAGGCTACAGCAATCAAAACAGCAATGGTACTGGTTCCAAAACAGAGATATAGACCAATGGAACAGAACAGAGGCCTCAGAGGCAGCATAACACATCTACAACCATCTGATCTTTGACAAAGCTGACAAAAACAAGCAATGGGGAAAGGATTCCCTGTTTAATAAATGGTGTTGGGAAAACTGGCTAGCCATGTACAGAAAGCAGAAACTGGACCCCTTCCTGACATCTTACACTAAAATTAACTCCAGATGGATTAAAGACTTAAACATGAGACCTAACACCATAAAAACCTTAGAAGAAAATCTAGGCAAAACCATTTAGGACATAGGCATAGGCAAGGACTTCATGCCCAACACACCAAAAACATTGGCAACAAAAGCCAAAATAGGCAAATGGGACCTAACCAAACTCCACAGCTTCTGCACAGCAAAAGAAACAATCAGAGCAAACTGGCAACCAACAGAATGGTAAAAAAATTTTGCGATCTACCTATCTGACAAAGGACTTATATCCAAAATCTACAAAGAACTGAAATAGATTTATAAGAAAAAAACAAACAAACCCATTCAAAAGTGGGCAAAGGAAATGAACAGACACTTTTCAAAAGAAGACATATATGAGGCCAACAAACATGTGAAAAAATGCTCATCATTAATCACTGGTCAGTAGAGAAATGCAAAACAAAACCACATTGAGATATCCTCTCATGCCAGTTGGAATGGCGATCATTAAAATATATGGAGACAACAGATGCTGGAGAGGATATGGAGAAATAGGAACACTTTTACACTGTTGGTGGGAGTATAAATTAGTTCAATCGTTGTGTAAGACAGCGTGGCGATTCCTCAAGGACCTAGAAATAGAAATTCCATTTGATCCAGCAATCTCATTACTGGGGTATATCCAAAGGATTATAAATCATCCTATTATAAGGACACATGCACATGTATGTTCATTGCAGCACTGTTTACAATAGCAAAGACTTGGAACCAATCCAAATGCCCACTGATGACAGACTAGACAGGGAAAATGTAGCACATATACACCATGGAATACTATGCAGCCATAAAAAGTGATGAGTTCATGTCCTTTGTAGGGACATTTATGAACCTGAAAACCATCATTCTCAGCAAACTGACACATGAACAGAAAATCAAACACCGCATGTTCTCACTCATAGGCGGGACACATGGACACAGGGAGGAGAGCATCACACACTGAAGTCTGTTGGGGGGGGCACTAGGGGAGGGACAGTAGGGGGTAAGGAGTTGGGGAGGGATAACATGGGGAGAAATGCCAGATATAGGTGGTGGGGATGGAGGCAGCAAACCACATTGCCATGTACATATGTATGCAACAATCCTGCATGTTCTTTACATGTAACCCAGAACCTAAAATACAATAAATATATATATATATAAGACTTATATATATATATATATGTCTTATGTATATATGTAATATATATATATATATATATATATATATATAACTTTTCGTTCTCTGATTTTGAAACAGCCTAACTTGTAGATCTAAAATCTACTCATGACCATAAACTTTCCTCATGCAGTTGCCTGGAATAAAGAGCGACAAGTATAGTATGCTATTTGCCATAAAATTGGCAAGTAATGAAGTTCAATTGGATACTTTTGCTTGAAATTTTGCTTCTTAGACATGTGCCTAGTGGTGTGGTCTGCTGGATTGATCATGTCTCATATAGTTTCTTGGATATTTAATGATAAATAATAGGTCGATAAGAAGTATTCAAGCATTCAGTTTGATAGCTTCAGAATGACTAGCTACTATATGCAATGGGATTATAAAAATGGATTCAGGAGTTTGCTTCAGTTTATTGAAAAGCTGTGAAGTGTCCTTGAAACGCTGCGATTTTAATTGCTTATAATGCCTGTATAAAATGATCCTATGTAAAGTGAATTTGTTACTTTCTCTTTTCCATGCAAGTAACAATTTAAAAATATATATGGGGAGAAAAAACCTAAGGCATTTTCAGAAGTGCCCCATTCCACTTTATGAACCCTGAAGTAATGGATATACAAGAGGTATATGCGGGAGCCTGTTATTGACTGTGAAGACATTCCGCATCCGTTGACTGTGAACTGAAGTATCATTTTCCCTCTCATCCTGGCACTTGGATAATATTAAATTTGAACCTTTGATTTGATTGATACATCTCAGCAGCAGGACATTTAGACATTTATGTCATAAAACCAAAATGAAATATTTTATATCATCAAACATGGCCCTGCAAGGTACAGTAGTTAAAACCAAATGAAGTTAGCATCTATTTTACAGTTATTTAGAAAGCATACACACAGGCACACTCGTGCCCACATGCACCTAAACTTACGATAGAAATGCCCCCCTCCTTTTTTTTGTTTTGGGATGACATTTAGTAAAAACATAAAGTTTACCTAAAGAAGCTGAGGTAGCAGCTTTAAATGCAATAAACAGGGCCCTACTTACATATGCAAAACAGGGACTCACAGGTGCAAGAAAGGTAATTGCTGGTGCAAAATATGCCATTACCTGTTTTACATGCACAACTGCTTGATTTGTAATGGCAGCTAGCTGAATTTTGTCTTCCTCTGCATAATTTTTATATACAAACTAGTTGCTTTGGAAAATTTGGCACAAATATTTCTCTGTTATTAAAATATATTATGTATAGAGGACAATAGAAGCATTAGAGTCAGTCAGTAAAACACATTTTCTGTTTATTTGTAAAAACTAGGAAATCTCTTCTGGAATCTTATTTGTCTTCCCATGCTAACAACTTTTGTTGTCGTGTTGCTGCTGCTGTTGCTTCATACAACGTGTTTCATTAGTGCTTTAAAATATGCTGAAGCCAGGCAGCAACTTGCCTGCTTATTAGTTTAACTGAAGGCCCATCACAGCAGTGCATTATGCATTGTCTTGGGAACAATTAAGACATGCCATCCCTACAAAGCAGTTTTTAAGTGGGCAAAATATATTTAATGGTATGGTTTGTGGCACCCAGAATGGAAATACAATGCAAACTATAGGGAATATGTACTTGCCCTAATGTTAAACAGGTTTCTTATAATTCACATATATACTCTTGGGGATATGGTATCCTGTGTGTACATTTCAAGTGTTGCTAATGAAATGTTTACTGTCTGTGGCAGCCTATGCATAAGAGTTTAATCTGTGGCCAGCCAAAGGGCACTGTTAACAGCAGCAATAATGCAAATTTAATATGCACATAATGATTGATCTCTTTAGTAAAAAAGCTTATAAATAATATTCATATTTAGGACTAAGAGCTAAAGTACCCTGGGAATCAGGCATCAAGAGCTAGCTATTGATGGATTTAGACAGGTCAGACAATGTCTGTCTAACAGTATTTGATCGATACAGAAAAATGTGTCAGAAAGGTGATTTGAGAAATACCTTTATAATATATAAAAACATCAGATTTGGTATCCTCTTTCCTTTTTAATATGATCCACACATGTTTCTAAAGTGAGGATTTTTAAAATTATTTCTATTTCAAGTGCTCATGGCAGATCAAATTAAAACACAATATGTGTCCAGTTCAGCCATCCTGCTCACAATACCATATGATACATAAAAAACACAGTGTCGATATTCGTGTAGAACTTATATGTCACTCTTAATATGTTTTTCACACTGAAATTTGGGAGCCAACTTTAGTCGAGGTCACTGTGTGCTTCATTTAATACAATTAACTGGTTTCTTAGTTTAGAGGACATTTTTCTTGTGACTAAAAGGATTATCCACAGCCTTGTGGCATTTCAGTGTCCAGGTTTCTTACAAGAGTGAGTTTAAAGTTTTTCTAGGTAACTGAAGGAAGAAGTTTGGTATTAAAATTGAGTTTCTATTCTAGGAGTCATTATTGCAGAGAATCAGAATCAGTACTGTTCTCAGGAAGCATTTAGATTCAGATGGTATTCTAGTGTTACTCTCTAAGAACTGTAATAATAAATTTTATAAAATGTTATTGATGAATTTCTTAGTGATAATTTTTATTTGTTTTTTTTTTGTTTTGTTTTTTGGAGCACAGGATACATATGAGTTCTAGTATATAAGCTTAATTTCTAAATTTATTTCATAATATTTGTATATGAAGTAATAGCATTATTTGTTTTATCTCATGTAAAACTGTAAGAACAGAAGTAGAGTTTTAATTGTTTTTTTAGTCAAATTTAGTAGCAGTGATAACATTCTTTCAAAAGAACTAACATATAAATGAATATATGTAAAATAATATAGGAAGGAAAATAAAGAAGAAAGACTGGAAAATATTTGACAATTTTTTTCCCATTTGTATGAGAACATGTTACAGTGTGGACAGTGCTCTTTGAAATAGACTGTGATGATTAATTCTGTGTCAACTTGACTGGGCCATTCAGTACCCAGATTAAATATTATTTCTGGGTTTGTCTGTGAGAGTGTTTCCATATAAGATGAACACTTTAATCAGTCGACTCAGTAAAGCAGATTGCCTTCCTCAACATAGGTGGGTACCATACAACCCATTGAGGTCCTGAGTTGAACAAAAAACAGAGGACAGGAGGACTTGAACTCATTCTCTTCTTGCCTGCATGCTTGAGCTCAGACACGTGTCTTCTCTTGTCCTTGACTGGGATTTATATTATCTGTTTCCCTGGGTCTCAGGCTTTGAGACTCAGACTGGAATTACACCACAGGTTTTCCTGGGGTGTCATCCTGGAGATAGCAGATCATGGAACTTAGCCTCCATAATTATATGAGCTAGTTAATCATAATAAATTTATCTATATATAATCTCTACATTTGTATAACCTATATATCTATATCTAAACAATTGGTTCTGTTTCTCTGGAGAAACTTGACTAATACAATGATATTTATGGAAGTATAAGATATCTAAATAAACTGTGAGATTTCTATTTTGAGAACAATTAGTATTTTAAATATAAAAAAGTTATAATCTCCACATCTCATTGTCACTTATGAAGGATCCAAAGAGCATCTTTACTAATTAATGAACCTGCATGTGAAAAAATGTATCAGTGCCCAATAAAAAGCTATTTCATGATACTTCAAATTAATTATTTGATCTTTCCCAAGAGTTGTTAAAGAACACATAAGAACTAAGTGTTCTACCTAACTTCAAGCAAGTGTAAACAGAAAAATATACCGTTAACTTCAATATTAACAATGGACAAAATAAAATGCAATATTAAAAAAGTATACTGACATTCTTTTTTGCTGAATTGCACATTTACTTTCACATAATTCTATTCTTTCTCAATCAAAGTAACTTTTTGTATGGATGGGTAAATATCATATTATTTTTATAGTACTATATACTTTTTATGGGAAAAAACATTAAATCAAAGAAAATGTGCTCTGTGGAGCCATGTGTCCTCATTTTTTAATTTGAACACATGAACAATCTGTATATACCTTTTATACAAAATATACATCAGGTATGGAAAGTGATGTGTCTGTTATAGAAAAAAGTGGCTGGCAGCTGGAGATGATATAGGAATAATAATATCATTGAAGAAAAAACTGAAAGTAAAGCCTTTACAAAACAAGAATTGCTTTTGAGGGGAATCAATGCATGTTTGCATACAAAAATGACACCAACTTTGGAAAATACAATGAAAGTGCTGAAATCTGGAAATCATTAATGGAAAATGAACACTTGAGAATAAAGGGCACAAAATGAAGACTTAAAGTCGTGCAAAGTTATTTCTGAAAATATTGATTATGATTCAATAAAACTAAGAGAATTGGCTCCAAGCATATATACATTCTGTTTGGACTAGATTACTTCCTCCTCTGCTTTTCCTTTTTCTACTCTTGTCTTTTCTTCCAGATCCCTCTTCAAGTGTAATTTAAGCCTTCACTATTGTCTGTTTCTCAATTTGAACTGCCTATGTTGCTCATTATCTGGAGTTTCTGTAATATTATGTCTCATTATTGCATCTCTGAATGAGGAATTGTATTAGTGAGTAAAGTTAGCCTAACAAGAGAGCATTTTCTGAAAGAAGAGGAAAGCAAGTTCTTTTTTAGAAGTCATAAAGAAATTTGAAAGCAAGAAGGAAGATAAGTCTCTTAAAAAATTGAACTCAGAGATACATGATATTCAGGTTTATATGTACACATCTCTCATCTTGTCTCCATTGACTAGATATATTTTGCTTGAATGTAGACATGTGACAATTTCTGTTTATGAGAGAAATAGACTGTCATAGAGGCCTTTTCCAGCTACTAGATGGGGGTAACCTAAAAGAAGTATAGTAAAAGCCACAAAAGTTAGTAGTAAAAAGTCATATTCAGAGGAAGAAAGAATAAGCTGTTATTGCAGTCAGTATCAATCTGATGATGTATTAAGCGATATCCTGTTTTCTAGAAAGTGCAATTTTAATCACAAAAATTACCATGGATTGCCTCCTTTTAAATCTCCTATCACCTTGTACTTTTATTATGAATTTATTTTGTTCCACATTGTATAACTGCTTCCAGTACCCAATTTTCTTCCACTGGGTTATAAGTTCCTTGAAGATTTCCAAGACTGTGTCTTGTCTATGGTTCTCTCCAAAGTATTTAGTTCACCATCTAAGTAAATATTTGTTAAAATAAAATTAATATACATTACCGATAAAAATTTATTCAACATTAATATGTTATAGAGAAGGCGGTGTGTACTACAGTCTGAAGAAAGAAAAAGAATGAGTTTTAAATGGTTTAAAGTGTAGTTGACTTGGTAAGTATACATTAAAGAATGAAAGATTAAACAATAAGGCCAGGTGTGGGTGTTAATGCCTGTAATCCCAGCACTTTCGAAGGCCAAGGTGGGTGGATCATGAGGCTAGGAATTCAAAATCAGCCTGGCCAATATGATGATACCCTGCCTTTACTAAAAATACAAAATTTACCTCGGCATGGTGGCAGGCACCTGTAGTCCTAGCTACCTGGGAGGCTGAGGCAGGAGAATCACTTGAACCCAAAAGGTGGAGTTTGCCATGAGCTGAGATTGTGCCATTGCACTTAAGCCTGAGAGACAGAGTGAGACTCTGTCTCAGAAAAGAAAAGATAAACAATAACAGGAGATAGCATCTTCTAAATGCTAGAAGAGATTAAGAGCTGCAGAAGCTACCAGGAGTGAGTTACTCCTCAGAGTAGGAAGGGTAAAGAAAGTATGGCTTTCTTACATGCCTCTGCTGTTGCTTCTAAAGAGAAAACGTCGACCCCTATACATTTCTATGCAAATCTTTGAATAGGATTCTGTTTACTTCCTGGCTTTCTAAATAGCAATGCTTAGTTTAAGGACAGACAGATTTATTTATATAATTACCAAGTAAATAATGCACTTACACTATTCAAAATAATGTAAAGTAGAATACAATTATAACAAGTATTCTTTCTTTACAGTAAATCATTGGTGCACTAAGAAAAGCTAAGATTTATGTCCTTAGTGTCAGAGAAGCAATGCCATTTTCTTGTTTTGTTCTGTTTATTTTTCTGAAGGAAGGAAAAAAGAAAAAAAGAAAGAAAAGGGGGATTATTGAAAATAATGTCTTTCAAGAGCATGATGCATGCTTAGTATTTTTCTTAGGAACCCCAGAGTAAAACCCCTGAATTCAAAAAATGGAATATCTTAAGTCCCCAAAGCAATGAAGTATTTGATACTTTATGACTCTGTAATTAAAAGATTTCATAGCATTTTTTCATTTCTATTGCTTCTGAATTGGTCTATGCTACTTCTCATAATGCTAACCCAGAAGCCACCTTTACCTATGCCATGTTGAAGTACAAGCCTGATGTGCCAGACTCAGATGTTTCAGTATTGTAGCAAAAGAACAACCTGACCTGAAGAAAGAACTAGAATCTAGGAATCCTACTGGGAAAATTGTGAGCAGGTAAGGAAGGAACTCAATAATATAGGATGTGGCATCTCGTGAGCAGAATAAGCAGTAGCAGTAATCCAGATATGTTAGAATTTTAGCAAGACCAAATTACACATAAATGAAGGCAGAGCTAGATTACTAACTGCATTTTTAGAAATTTTTATTGAGAGTCTAATTTTCATTAATTCAATCATTTATTTATCCAATCAATATTTAATGATGTCTCTGTAGGTATAAGGATAAAGAAGTGGTACAATAAAAAATACATCATATTCTACTATAGAAACTAATAAACAGGAAATATTTATTTATTATAGAAATTAATAAATACAACAGGTGGAGGTTGCAGTGAGCCGAGGTTGTGCTTCTGCACTCTAGCCTGGGTGACAGAGCAAGTTCCATCTCAAAACACAAACAAACAAAAATCAAAAGCAAGAGGTAAAAGTAAATTTTTAGGGGGAGGATCCAAGATGGCTGAATAGGAATAGCTCTGGATTGCAGTTCCCAGTGAATACGCAGAGGGTGAGAGATCATCACATTTCCAAATGAATTTTTACTGCCCACAGACCAGAGATTCCCAGGCAGAAAAGCACCCCAAGTCTCCAGTGTGGCTGTTTCAGCCAGCACAGTGGGTATCCACATAAAAACTCACACAAATCCAGGTGCTATTTCAACTGGTGACTGGAATGCCTCAGAGACAGAGTTGCCCCTTCAACCAAACAAAAGGGGGCTGAAACAGGGAGCCAGGTGATCTGGCTTGGCTGGTCCCCCCTCACAAAGACCAGCAATCTGAAACTCTGGATTGAGAGTTTCACAGCAAGCATAGCTGGATCCAGGATGGTCAGCTCTGTGGGGGGAAGGGCATCTGCTATTACCAAGGCAGTCCACCACTAAGAGGCAGTCTACCATTACTGAGACAGCCCACCATTACCAAGGCAGTCTGCCATTACTGAGGCAGTTCGCCATTACTGAGGTAGTTCACCATTACTGAGGCAATCCATCATTACCAAGGCACTCTGCCATTACAGAGGCACTCCGCCATTACAGAGGCACTCCGCCATTACAGAGACAGTCTGCCATTACTGAGGCAGACCACCATTACCAAGGCAGTTCTAACTATACCCCTATAAACAAAACTGCAAGGAAGTTCACACAGCAGCTGGGCAGAGCCCACAGCAGCTCAGCAATGCCTCTTCTGGCAGACTGTGACTAGGCTACCTGCTCTCTGGGCAGGGCATCTCTGAAAAGAGACAGCAGAATGACAGGAACTTATAAATAAAGCCCCATCTTCTCGAGACAGAGCACCTGGAAAAAAAAGGTGGTTATGACTTCTGCTGCAACAGACTTAAATGTACCTGCCCAGCAGCTCTGAACAGAACACGGAGCTCACAGCTAAGCGCTTGGGCTCCTATAAGGGACAGACTGTCACCTCAAGCACCTCCCCAACCCCTGTATAACCACAGAGACATCTCATAAAGGAGAGCTCAGGATGACATCTAGTGGCTATCCTTATGGAACAAAAATAACAGAAGAAGAAACTGGCAGCAACCCTTACTGTTCTGCAGCCACTGCAGGTGATACCCAGGCAAGCAGGGTCTGGAGTGGATCTCCAGCAGCCCTACAGTAGGGGGACCTGACTGTTAGAAGGAAAACTAAGAAACAGAAAGAAATAACTTCATCAGGAACAAAAAGGACATCCACTAAGGGACTCCATCGGAAAGTTACCAACCTCAAAGACCACAGGTAGATAAAGCCACAAAGATGGGAAGAAACCAGTGCAAAAAAGGTGAAAACACCCAAAATCAGAATGCCTCTCCTCCTTCAAAGGATCACAACTCCTCACCAGCAAGGGAACAAGGCTGGATGCAGAATGAGTCTAATGAATCGACACAAACAGGCTTCAGAAGGTGGGTAATAACAAACTTCTCTGAGCTAAAAGATCATGCTCTATCCCACTGCAAAGAATCTAAGAATCTTGAAAAATGGTTTGACGAAATGCTAATGAGAATAAACAGCTTAGAGAAGAACATAAATGAATTGATGCAACTGAAAAACACAACACGAGAACTTCGCGAAGCATACACAAGTTTCAATAGCTGAATCGACCAAGCAGAAGAAAGGATATCAGAGATTGAATTTCAACTCAATGAAATAAAATGAGAAGGCAAGATTAGAGAAAAAAGAGTAAGAAGAAATGAACAAAGCCTTCAAGAAACATCGATTATGTGAAAAGACCTAATCTGCATTTGATATGTGTACCTAAATGTGACAGACAGAATGAATCCAAGCTAGAAAACACTCTTCAGGATATTATCCAGGAGAACTTCCCCAACCTAGCAAGCCAGGCCAACGTTCAAGTCCAGGAAATACACCACAAAGATATTCCTCAAGAAAAGCAACCCAAAGGCACATAATCGTCAGATTCACCAGGGTAGAAATGAAGAAAATAATGCTAAGGGCGGTCAGAGAGAAAGGTCAGGTTACTCACAAAGGGAAGCCCATCTGACTCATGGCTGATCTCTCAGAAGAAACCCTACAAGCAAGAAGAGACTAAGGGCCAATATTCAACACCCTTAAAGAGAAGAACTTTCAGCCTAGAATTTCATATCCAGCCAAACTAAGCTTCATAAGTGAAGGAGAAAAAAAAATCCTTTATCAACAAGCAATTACTCAGAGGTTTCATCACCACCAGGCCTGCTTTACAAGAGCTCCTGAAAGAAGCACTAATCATAGAAAGGAACAACCGGTACCAGCCACTCCAAAAACATACCAAATGGTAAAGAGCATTGACACAATGAGGAAACTGCATCAATCAGTGGGCAAAACAACCAGCTAGCATCAAAATGGCAGGATCAGATTTACACGTAACAATATTAACATTAAGTGTAAATGGGCTAAATGCCCCAATTGAAAGACAGAGACTTGCAAATTGGATAAAAAGTCAAAACCCATTGGTGTGCTGTATCCAGCAAACCCATCTCACGTGCAAGGATGCACATAGGCTCAACATAAAGGGATGGAGGAAGACCTACCAAGCAAATGGAGAGCAAAAAAAGGCAGGAGTTGCAATCCTTGTCTCTGATAAAATAGATGTTAAACCAACAAAGAACAAAAGAGACAAAGAAGAGCATTACATAATGGTAAAAGGATCAATGCAACAATAAGAGCTAATGCTCCTATCCTATATATAAGATCCATATATATATATATATATATATATATATATGCGCCCAATACAGAGCACCCAGATACATAAAGCAAGTTCTTAATGACCTACAAAGAGACTTAGACTCCCACAGAATAATAGTGGGAGACTTTAACACTCCATTGTCAATATTAGATCAACGAGACAGAAAATTAACAAGGATATCCAGGACTTGAACTCAGACCTGGAACAAGCAACCTAATAGACATTTACAGAACTCTCCACCCCAAATCCACAGAATATACATTCCTCTCATCACCACATCACACCTACTCTAAAATTGACCACATAATTGGAAGTAAATCACTCCTAACCAAATGCAAAAGAATGGAAATCATAACAAACAGTCTCTCAGACCACAGTGCAATCAAATTAGAACTCAGAATTCAGAAACTAACTCAGAACAGCACAGCTTCATGGAAACTGAACAACTGGCTCTTGAATGTTGACTGGATAAAAAACGAAATGAAGGCAGAAATAAAGATGTTCTTCTAAACCAATGAGAATGAGCACACAATGTACCAGGATCTCTGAGATACATATAAAGCAGTGTCTAGAGGAAAATTTATAGCAATAAATGCCCACATGAGAAGCAAGGAAAGATCTAAAACCGACACCTTATCATCAAAATTGATAGAGATAGAGGAGCATGATCAAAAAAACTCAAAAGCTAGCAGAAGACAAGAAATAACTAATATCAGAGAAGGCCTGAAGGAGCTAGGGACACCAAAAACCCTTCAAAAAAATTAATAAATACAGGAGCCTGTTTTTTGAAAAGATCAACAGAATAGATAGACCACTAGCTAGATTAATAAAAAAGAAAAGAGAGAATAATAAAAAATATGCAATAAAAAACAATAAAGGGGATATCATTACAGATTCCACAGAAATACAAACCACCATCAGAGATTACTACAAACAACTCTATGCACATAAACCAGTAAACCTGGAAGAAATGAATAAATTCCTGGACACTTCCATCCTACCAAGCCTAAACCAGGAAGAAGTCAAAACCCTGAACAGACCAATAACAAGGGCTGAAGTTGAGGCAGCAATTAATAGCTTACCAACCAAAAAAAAGCCCAGATCCAGATGGGTTCACAGCCAAATTTTATCAGGCATACAAAGAGGAGCTGTTACCACTCCTTTTGACACTATTCTAAACAATCCAAAAATAGGGAATCCTCCCCAAATCTTTTTATGAGACGAACATCATCGTGATACCAAAACCTAGCAGAGACTCAACAAGAAAAGAAAACTTCAGGCCAATATCCATGCTAAACATAGATGCAAAAATCTTCAATAAAATACTAGCAAACCGATTGCAGCAGCATGTCAAAAAGCTTATCCATCATGATCAAGTAGGCTTCATCCTGGGGATGCAAAGCTAGTTCAACATACACAAGTCTATAAACGTAATTTACCACATAAACAGAACCAAAGACAAAAACCACAGGATTATCTCAATAGATGCAGAGAAGTTCTTAGGCAAAATTCAACAGCCCTTTATGCTAAAACCTCTCAATAAACTAGGTATTGATGGAACGTATCTCAAAATAATAAAGCCATTTATGACAAACTCACAGCCAATATCATACTGAATGGGCAAAAACTGGAAGCATTCCTTTTGAAATCCGGCACGAGAAAAGGATGCCCTTTCTCACCACTCCTATTCAATATGGTATTGGAAGTTCTGGCCAGAGCAATCAGGCAAGGAAAAGAAATAAAGGGTATTCAATTAGGAAAGGAGGAAGTCAAATTGTCTCTATTTGCAGTTGACATGATTGTATATTTTGGAGACCCCATCGTCTCAGCCCAAAATCTCCTTAAATGATAAGCAACTTCAGCAAAGTCTCAGGATACAAAATCAATGTGCAAAAATCACAAGCATTTTATATACAAATAACAGACTTAAAGAGAGCCAAATCAAGAGCAAACTCACATTCACAATTTCTACAAAGAGAAAAAAATACCTAGGAATACAAAGAACAAAGGATGTAAAGGACTTCTTCAAGGAGAACTACAAAGAACTGCTCAACGAAATAAGAGAGGACACAAACAGATGGGGAAACATTCCATGCTCATGGTTAGGGAGAATCAATATCGTGAAAATGGCCATATTGCCCAAAGTAATTTATAGATTCAATGCTATCCCCATCAAGCTACCAATGACCTTCTTCACAGAACTGGAAAAAACCATTTTAAACTTCATATGGAACCCAAACTGAGCCCACATAGGCAAGTCAATTCTAAGCAAAAAGAACAAAGCTGGAGGCATCATGCTACCTGACTTCAAACTATACTACAAGGCTACAGTAATCAAAATAGTGTGGCACTGGTCCCAAAACAGAGACATAGACCAATGGAACAGAACAGAGACCTAGGAGGCAACACCACACATCTACAACCATCTGATCTTTGACAGACCTGACAAAAACAAACAATGGGGAAAGGATTCCCTGTTTAATAAATGGTGTTGGGAAAACTGGCTAGCCATGTGCAGAAAGCAGAAACTGGACCCCTTCCTGACACCTTACACTAAAATTAACTCCAGATGGATTAAAGACTTAAACATAAGACCTAACACCATAAAAACCTTAGAAGAAAATCTAGGCAAAACCATTCAGGACATAGGCATAGGCAAGGACTTCATGACTAAAACACCAAAAACATTGGCAACAAAAGCCAAAATAGACAAATGGGACCTAACTAAACTCCAGAACTTCTGCACAGCAAAAGAAACAATCATTAGAGTAAACTAATGAGAAAAAATTTTTGCAATCTACCCATCTGACAAAGGACTTATATCCAAAATCTACAAAGAACTAAAAGAGATTTACAAGAAAAAGAACAAATAAACCCATTCAAAAGTGGGCAAAGGAAATGAACAGGCACTTTTCAAAAGAAGACCTATATGAGTCCAACAAACATATGAAAAAATGCTCATCATCACCGGTCAGTAGAGAAATGCAAATCAAAACTACATTGAGATACCATCTCACACCATTGAGATACCATCTCACACTAGTTAAAATGGCGATCATTAAAAAACCTGGAGACAGCAGATACTGGAGAGGATGTGGAGAAATGGGAACACTTTTACACTGTTGGTGGGAGTGTAAATTAGTTCAACCATGTGGAAGACAGTGTGGTGATTCCTCAAGGACATAGAAATAGAAATACCATATGACTCAGAAGTCCCATTATAGGGTATATATCCAAAGGATTATAAATCATTCTATTATAAGGACGCATGCACACGTATGTTCATTGCAGCACTGTTTACAAGAGCAAAGACTTAGAACCAACCCAAATGCCTATCGATGATAGACTGGACAGGGAAAATGTGGCACACATACACCTTGGAATACTATGCAGCCATGAAAAACGATGAGTTCGTGTCCTTAGTAGGGACATGGATGAATCTGGAAACCATCATTCTCAGCAAAGCTGACACAGCAACAAAGAATGAAGCACAGCATGTTTTCTCTCATAGGAGGGCATTGAACAATGAGAACATATGGACACAGGCAGGGGAGCATCACACAGTGAGGTCTATTCGGAGGTGGCTAGAGGAGGAACAGTTGAGGGTAGGGATTTGGGGAGGGATAACATGGGGAGAAATGCCAGATATAGTTGATGGGGATGGATGCAGCAATATTTTCATGTATGTGCCTATGCAACAATCCTGCAAGTTCTTTACATGTACCCCAGAACCTAAAAGGCAATTATATACATATATATATATATATATATATATATATATATACACATTTATATATATATATATATACACACACATATATACATATATATACATATATATATATACACACATATATATAAAGTAAATTTTTAGTTTTGCATACACTAATGTGGAATTCTGTTACTTAAGAATTGTGTGGCTTAGTTGGGTTTTTGTAAGGCAAATGAAACATATGAATGAATACATGTAGTGTTCTTAAACTTACCATTATTTGCTAGTTAAAATGCTAGAAAATTCAGCCTATAAGGTTCAAGAGAAATTATGTCAACAAAATTAAATAAATGACTGATCTGACTGAAAAATTATAATTGCAAAAATAAATGTAAATTGAGAGTAACAGTTCGGTCATGTGGCTTGGCCTCAATCTAGCTTTTTGGGCAGATTTACCGTTTCACATCGAGAAGGTCTTAGGATGAGAACTTAATAAATATTTGATGAGGTAATAATGATTGGTAACATTAATAAAGATGATGAGAGCTATGTAAGCAAGGTGGTAGAAGAGGGGCTTTCTACCATCATTTCCTTCCTCTCCATAGATGCAGCAATTTTGAGTACAACTCATCTAAAAACCTATCTTTGTAGGAGTCACAAGTCTGGAAAAGTTTCAGGGCACCTTGGAGCAAAATATCAAAAAGTTGATGCATTGATGAGAGTTAATAAAACCGTTTCACTTTATCTGTTACCCTTCCTCCAAGGCAGCACAGCTCAGTGCCAAGAGTGCCCTTAGTCTGCAGTTTCTCTTACGGGGGAAAGTAAGAGCATAGAGAGGGAGCACGTTGTTCCTCCAGCCATGAAGGATATTTCCCAAAAGGTAGACTTTTTTATTACCTCACCCAGATTACTAAGTTGAAAGACTGGGAGAGGATGAGAGCAGAGAAGAGAGGCCAGAGACCCTGCTAACAACTTTGTGAACTCTGCCAGGAAGCTGGCCCATGAATTTTATCTAAAGACCCACACAGGGACATCCCAAAAACTCCATGTGTCTCACTCTTCTCCCAGGCTAGCATCCAGAGCACATCCCTAAGGATGGAAAAAGCAAGCATCTCACACAAATAACTTGACTCTACTGAATTGTAAGAAGGTGTAAAAGCTTGAGGATTCAGAGCACTGCCCCAGAGAAAACAAATGGGAAGCCCTTAGCATCTAGCCTGGATTTTTGAAATTGGAAGAAGGCATACAGTCTTCAGAATTCCCTCATTACCCACCACAAAGAGGAAGAAA
This sequence comes from Sapajus apella, assembly GCF_009761245.1. NCBI lineage: Eukaryota > Metazoa > Chordata > Mammalia > Primates > Cebidae > Sapajus > Sapajus apella. The sequence goes on from NW_022436966.1 coordinate 15,327,178, forward strand.
TAGGTGTAAAACAGGCAAAAACGTAGAAAAGATCTGAGACAATTTAAGAATTTTTAGCTGGGATGACTGATGGAAGCATTTTGTTTTTCTGCCAAAGTTAGTCAGGAAAGACTTAAGGAGGTTCTTGTTTCCTCAAATGCAAAGACAGCAATGCAAGACCTCAAAAATCATAAAAATCAAGGGAACATGACACCCTCAAAGAAAACCCCAAATATTTTCACAACAAACTCCAAAGTAATGGAGATCTACCAATTTTCTGGTAAAGAATTCAAAATAACTGTTTTAAGAAACTAGGTAAGCTCCAAAAAACACAGATAGACAATTTAATGAAATCAGAAAAGCAATACATGAACAAAACAAGAAATTCAATTAAAAAATAGAAATCATCAAAACAAGCCAAACTGGCCGGGCGTGGTGGCTCAAGTCTGTAATCCCAGCACTGTGGGAGGCTGAGGCGGGTGGATCACGAGGTCAAGAGATCGAGACCACCCTGGTCAACAGGGTGAAACCCCGTCTCTACTAAAACTACAAAAAATTAGCTGGGCATGGTGGCGCGTGCCTGTAATCCCAGCTACTCAGGAGGCTGAGGCAGGAGAATTGCCTGAACCCAGGAGGCCGAGGTTGCGGTGAGCCGACATCGCGCCATTACACTCCAGCCTGGGTAACAAGAGCAAAACTCCATCTCAAAAAAACAAAAAAACAAAAAAAACCAAGCCAAACAGAACACAATAAATGAATGAAAAGTGCAATAGAGGTATCAACAGTAGACTTAAGTAGTAGAATCAGTGAATTCAAATACAGACAATTTAGAACTATAAATACAGAGGACAAAAAAGAAAAAAAAAAGAATGAGAAGGAATAAAGAAAGGCTATGGGACGCCATCAAGACAACTAGGTTTTCAATTTGAAATTTTCAGTAGAAAGAGAGAAAGAAGCAGAAATCTTATTTAACAAAATAGTGGCTGAAAACGTCCCAAATCTGGAGAAACATATGAACAACTAGGTACATGAAGCTCAAAGATTTCCAAATGACTTCAACCTGAAGAAGACTTTACCAAGATACATTAAAATCAAACTGTCTAAAATCAAAGACAAACAGAATTTTCAAAGAAACAAAAGAGGCTACATATAGGGGAACCTCCTATAAGTCTACCTTTTCTCACATGTGAGGAGAGAGTAGAATAATATATTCAATATCTTGGAAAAACTACTTTACCTGGCAAAGATGTCCTTCAGAAATGACGGACATTACCTGGAGGGAGTTCATCACCATTAGACATGCCTTACAAGAAATGCTAGAGGGAGTCCTCCAAGCTTATTCAAGGGCACTTATTAGTAACATAACAACATATGAAAGTATAAAACTCACAAATATTAGTATATAGCCAAATTCAGAATATTTTGGTACTATAATGGTGCTGTGTAAATTCTAACTTTAGTATAATGATTAAAAGACAAAGTTATTAAAAATAACTAAATTCAATAATCTGTTAATAGATACACAATATAAAAAGATGTAAATTATGACATCAAAAACATAGATGCAAAGTTTGGGGAAGGAAAAGTATGGATTCTTAGTACATGATCAAAGATAAGCAGTTATCAACCTAAAATAGACTGTTATACCCTATAAAATGTTTTATTTAAGCTTCATGGTCACCAAACAAACACTACTCAATCTTATAGTAGATACACAAAAGATAAAGAGAATCCAAGCATAGCACTAAAGAAAATTATCAAATCACAAAGGAAAATAGCAAGAGGAAAGAGAAACAAAGAATTTTCAAAACAGCCAGTAAATATTAAACAAACTGGCAATTGTAAATTTCAACTTATCAGTACTTTCAATCTATGTGGATTATATTTGCCAATCAAAAAACAGAGTGGCTGAATGGATAAGAAAAAAACAAAAACTCAACTACAAGCTAAGACTCACTTAAAATCTTAAGAAAGAAATAGACAGCAAGTGACACCCAGGCAGTATTTGCTGTGGGCCTTGGGTAGGACTCAAGAGATGTGCTGGCTTCAGGTGAGATCCAGTACATTCCCAGCTTTGATGGCTACAGGGAGAGACTCCTTCTGTTTGGGAACAGGAAAGAGAAGAGTAAAGGGGACTTTGTCTTCCACCTTAGGTACCAGCTCAGCCACAGTAGGGTAGAGGACCAAGCAGGCTCTTGCACTTCCTGATTCCAGATCTTGGTTCTTAGACAGCATTTCCAGACCCATTCTAGGTGATAGGTAAGCCCACTTTCCTGAAGGGAGGGTCCTAGGCCTGGCAGCAATCACCAAAAACTAACTGAAGAACACTCTTGGGCCTTGAGTGAACACTGGTGGTAGCTAGTCAGTACTCACCATAGGCCTGGGGCAGTGGTGGCCATGGGTAGTGATTCCTCTGCTTGGGGAAAGAAAAGTCAGAAGGAATTTTTCATGTGGCTTGGGTGCCAGCACAGCCACAGTAGAGTAGAGCAGAGCACCAGGTATATTCCTGAGGTTTTTGACTCCAAGTCCTGGCTCCTGGACAGCATCTCTGGACCTAGCTGGGGCCAGGGAGAATGCACTGCCTTGAAAGGAAGAAGATAAGCTTGGCTGGCTTTGTTACCTGCTGATTGTAGAGCCCTTGGGCTTTGAGCAAACATAGGTGGTAGCCAGGCAGTAATTACTGTGGGCCTTGGGTGAGACAGAGAACTATGCTGGCTTTGCATCTGGCCTAGCACAGTGCCAGTGGTTGTGGCCACCAGGGTGCTTGTGTTATCCCTCCCCCAGCTCCAGGAAGCTCAGCATGCAGAAAGATACTCCATTTGTTTGGGAGAAAGTAAGAGAAGAGAACAAAAGTCTCTGATTGGTAATCTAGAGAATTCTTCTGGATCTTATCCAAGACCACTGAGGTGGTACTTCTATGAGTTTACAAGAACCACAGCATTACTGAGTTCTGGATGCTACCTGGTGCCGATATGGCTGCAGAGACTAAAAACATAGATTATAACACCTAAGTTCCTTTGAATACTGAATACTGAGAAAGCTTTCCCAAGAAGGATGGGGACAAACAGGTCCAGAATGTGAAGACTACAATAAATATTTAACTCTTGAATGCTGGGAAACATAAATTTCTACAAGCATCAAGACCTTCCAGGAAAATCTGACCTCACCAAATGAACTACATAAGGCAGCAAGGACCAATCCTGGAGAGACAGAGATATATGACCTTTCCAACTGAATTCAAAATAGTTGTTTTGAGAAAGCTCAATGAAATTCAAGATAACACAGAGAAAGAATTCAGAATCCTATCATATAAATTTAACAAAGAGATTGAATAGCTAAAAAAACAAGCAGAAATTCTGGAGTTTAAAAATGCAACTGACATACTAAAGAATGCATCAGGATCTTTTAATAGCAGGATTGATTAAGCAGAAGAAGAAATAGTGAGCTTAAAGACAGGCTATTTGAAAATTCACAGACAGAAGACAAAAGAAAAAGTAATTTAAAAAAATGAAGATCTATAACTTTATCTACAAAATTTACCAGGTAGCCTTAGAAGGGCTAAGTTATAAGCCTTAAAGAGAAGGTAGAAAAAGAGATAGGAGTAGAAAGTTTATTGAAAATGATAATAACTGAGAACTTCCCAAACCTAAAAGAAAGACATCAAAACTCAAGTATGAGAAGGTTATGTAACACCAAGAAGATTTAACCCAAAGAAGACATTTAATAATTAAATTCCCAAAGATAAGGATAAAGAAAGAATCTCAAAAGCAAGAGAAAAGAGACAAATAACATGCAGCGGAACTTCAATACATCTGGCAGCAGACATTTTAGTGGAAACCTTACAGGCCAGGAGACAAAGGCTTGACTTATTTAAAGTGCTAAAGGAAAAAAAAAGATCCTACTTTTATCCTATAATTATATATCCAGTGAAAATATCCTTAAAATGTAAGGAAAAAATAAAGACTTTCCTAGACCAACAAAGTGAGGGATTTCATCAACAGCAGACCTATCCAAAAATTAATAAATAAAAATACTAAAGGGAGTTTTTTAATCTGAAAAAATAAAGTCATTAATCAGCAATAAGAAATCATCTGAAGGTATGAAACTCACTGTTACACAGAAAAACACAAAATATTATTACTGCAATTGCGGTTCATAAACTACTGATCTCTTGAGTAGAGAGACTAAAATATGCTCACCACTTTGGGAGTCTGAGGAGGGTGGATCACAAGGTCAGGAGTTTGAGATGAGCCTGACCAACAAGGTGAAACCTCGTCTCTACTACAAATACAAAAATTAGCTGGGCATGGTGGTGCATGCTTGTAATCCTGGCTACTGAGGATGATGAGACAGGAAAATCTCTTGAACCTGGGAGGCGGAAGTTGCAGTGAGTGGAGATCATACCACTGCACTCTAGCCTGCATGAGACAGTGAGATTCCAACTCAAAAAGAAAAAAGATTAAAATATGAAAAGATCAAAAATAATAGCTACAACAACTTTTCAAGACATAGGCAGTACAGTAAGATATGAATAGAAATGACAAAACATTAAGAAATAGGTGTATGAAGTTAAAGTGTAGTGTTTCATTAGTTTTCTCTTTGCTTGTTTGTTTATGCAGTCAGTGTTTAGTTGTTATCCATTTAAAATGATGGGTTATAAGACATTATTTGAAAGGCTCATGGTAACCTAAAAAAATATACAACAGATACACAAATGCGCACGAAAGCAAGAAAATAAAACATATTACCAGAGAATACTACCTTCACTAAAAGGAAGACAGTAAGAAAGGAAAGAAAGACGTCCACAAGACAACCAGAAAACAAATAATAAAATGGTAGGATTAGGTCTTTATTTATAAATAAGAACATCGAATGTAAATGAACTAAACGCTCCAATGAAAAAATACAGAGTAGCTGAATGGATAGAAAAACAAGACCCAATGATCTGCTCCCTACAAGAAATAAACGTCGCCTATAAAGCCTGAAAAAAAAAGGATGAAAAAAAGGGCTAAAAACAATGATGGAAAACATATCCCATGCAGTCAAAACCAAAGCAGAGCAGGAGTAACTATCTTTTATCAGACAAAATAGATTTCAAGACAAACCTATAAAAAGAGGCCAATAAGGTCATTATATCATGATAAAGGAGTCAGTTCAGCAAGTATGTTCCTGAATGATCAGTGGGTCAATGAAAAAATTAAGAAGGAAATTAAAACAGTTTTTGAAACAAATGATAGTGGAAACACAACATACCTAAATTTATATATATATTATATATTTATAATTGTTTTAACCTCTTGCTAAACTGACCCCTTTAACAAGACACTGGATGACCCAGATATATAAAACAAATATTATTAGAGCTACAGAGACACCCTAATACAATAATAGCTGGAGACTTTAACACCCAACTTTCAGCATTGGACAGATCATCCACATGGAAAATCAACAAAAAAGCATTAGACTTAAGCTGCACTATAGAACAAGTGGGCCTAGTAGATATCTACAGAACAATTTATTCAATGGCCTCAGGATATGAATTTTTTATTCAGCACATGGACTATTCTCAAAGATACACTATATGTTAGGTCACAAAAAAGTCTTAAAAAATAAAAAAGAAATTCTATCAAGTATCTTCTCTGGCCACAATAGAATAAAACTAAAAATGAATATCAAGAGAAATTGTATTAACAGCACAAACACATGGAAATTAAATAGCATGCTCCTAAATGACTAGTGGATCAATAAAAAAATTAAAAAGGAAATTAAAACATTTTTGAAACAAACAATGGAAGTATAACATACCAAAATTTATGGGATACAGGGAAAGCAATAATAAGAGGAAAGTTCATAGCTATATACATCTATACCAAGAAAGCCAAAAAACTTCAAATGAACAACTTAACAATACATCTTAAAACACCATAAAATCAAGAGAGCAAACCAAATTGAAAACTAGTAGAAGAAAAGAAATAATAAAGATTAGAGGAGAAATAAATAAAACTGAAATGAAAAATAAAGATCAGAGCAGAAATAAATGAAACTGAAGTAAAAGAAACAATTCAAAAGATCAATTAAATGAGAAGCTGATTTGTTAAAAAGATAAATAAAATAGGCAAACCTTGAGCCAGACTTAAAAAAAGAGAGAATACCCAAACAAATAAAATCAGAAATGAAAAAGGAGAAATTACAACCAATACCACGGAAATTCAAAGGATCATTAGCAGCTCCTGTAAGCAACTATATGCCAATAAGGAAAATCCAGAAGAAATGGATAAATGCCTACACACATAAAATGTACCAAGATTGAATCATGAGGAAATCTAAAACCTGAACAGACCAAGACAAGTAATGAAATTGAAGCCATAATAAAACGTGCAAAGGAAAGCCCACAACCTAATGGCATCACTGTTGAATTTTACCAAATATTTGAAGAACTAATATCAATCCTACTCAAACTATTCTGAAAAATAGAGGAGGAGGTAATACTTGCAAACACACCCATAAGACCAGTATTACCCTGATACCAAAACCAGGTAAAGATATATCCAAAAAAAAGAAACTACAGGCCAATATTTCTGACAAATATTGATGCAAAAATCCTGAACAAAATATTAGCAAACCAAATTCAACAACACATTAAAAAGATCACTAATCATCACCAAGTGGGATTGATCCCAGGGATGCGAAGATGGTTCAACATAGGCAAATCAATCAATGTAATACTTCATATCAACAAAATGAAGGGCAAAATAATATGTGATCATTTCAATTGATGCTGAAAATGCATTTGATAATATTCAACATACCCCAAAAGCTGGAGGTAGAAGCAACATACATCAACATAATAAAAGCCATGTATGACAGACTCACAGTTAGCATCACATGGAATGGGTAAAAACTAAAAGCCTTTCCTTTAAGATCTGTAACATGACAAGGATGCTCACTGGCACCACTGTTATTCAATATATTACTGGAAAGCCTAGCTGGAACGATCAAACAAGAGAAAAAAATAAAGGGCATCCAAATGGGAAAGAAATAAATCAAATTATTCAGTAAAGTTGCAGGTTACAAAATCAATGTACAAAAATCAGCAGCATTTCTATATGCCAAAAGTGAACAATTTGAAAAAGAAGTCAATAAATTAATCTCAATTACAATAGCCACAAATAAAATATATAAGAATTATCTTAACTAGAGGAGTGAAAGATGTCTGCAATGAAAAGTGTAAAACTCTGATGTAATAAATTGAAGACACACACAAAAAATGGAAAGGCATTCCATGTTATTATATGGAAAGAATAAATATTGTTAAAATGTCCATTCTAGAGGAAATAATCTACAGATTCAAGGCAAAATAATCTACAGATTCAAGGCAATTCCTATCAAAATACCAATGACATTCTTCACAAAACGAAAAAAAATTTAAAATTTATATGGAGCCACAAAAGACTAAAATAGCCAAAACTATCCTAAGCAAAAAGAACACAACTGGAGGAATCACATTACCTGACTTCAAAGTACATAGCAGCGCTGTAGTAACCAAAATGACATGGTACTGGCATGAAAACAGATATGGAGATCGAAGAACAGAAGAGAATACAGAAATAAATTCACACATCTAGAGTAGACTCATGTTTGACAAAGGTGCCAAGAACATACATTACGGAAAGGAAAGTCTCTTCAATAAATACTATTGGGAAAACTAGATATCCATATGCATAAGAATGAAATTACATCCCTATCTCTCACCATATACAAAAATCAAATCAAAATGTATTAAAGACTTAAATCTAAGACCTAAAACTGAAACTACTGAAAGGAAACCTTGGAGACATTCTCCAGAACATTAGAATGGGCAAAAATTTCTTGAGTAGTGTCCACTAGCAAAGGTGACCAAAGCAAAAGGGACAAATGGGATCACATCTAGTTAAAAAGCTTCAGCACAACAAAGGAAACAAAAAAAAGTGAAGAGACAACCCACAGAATGGAAGAAAATATTTGCAAACTATGCATCTGACAAGGGATTAACAACCAGAATATATAAGAAGCTCAAACAACTCTATAGGAAAAAAACCTAATAGTCTGATTTAAAAACAGACAAAAGATCTGAATAGACATTTCTCAAAAGAAAACATACAAATAGCAAACAGGCATATGAAAAGGTACTCAACATTGTTGGTCACCAGGGAAATAAAAATCAAAGCTACAAAGAGTTATCACCTTACCTCAGTGAAAATGGCTTTCAACCAAAAGCAGGAAATAACAAATACTGGTGAGGATGTGGAGAAAAGAGAACCTCATGCAGAATTGGTGGGAATGTAAACTAGTATAACCACTATGAAGAAAATTTTGGAATTTCCACAGAAAACTAAAAATGGAGCTAAAAATAGAGCTACCATGTGATCCAGCAATGTCACACCTAGGTATATATCCCAAAGAACAGAAATCAGCATATAGGAGAGATATTTGCACTCATATATTTATTGCAGCACTATTCACTATAGTCAATATTTGGAAGCAACATAAGTGTCTATCAGCAGATGAATGGATACCAAAAATGTGGTACATATACACAATAGAGTACTATTCAGCTATAAAAAAGAATGAGATCCTGTAATTTGCAACAACATGTATGGAACTGGAGGACATTAAGTTAAGTGAAATAAGCCAAGCACAGAAAGACAAACTTCTCATGTTCTTATTCATTTGTGAAAACGAAAAATTAAAACAATTGAATTCATGGATATATAGACAGAATGATGGCTACCAGAGGCTGGGAAAAATAGTGGGAATTATTAATGGGTATAAAAATATAGTTAGATAGAATGAATAAAATTTAGTATTTGATAGCACAACAGGGTGCCAGTAATCGACAATAATTTATTATATATTAAACATAACTAAAAGTATAATTGGATTGTTCATATCACAAAGAGAGAATAAATTCTTGAGGTCATAAATACCCCATTTACCCTGATGTTATTATTACACATTGTTCGCCTGTATCAAACTATCTCATGTAACCCATATCCACCTACATACCCACAAAAATTAAAATCTAAAAATATTGTATACTTAAAACTTGCTAAATATTAAATGGCTATGCTAATTAGCATGGTTGTGATAATAATTTCATAATGTATGCATATATTAAAACATCACATTGTATGCCTTAAACATAGACAACTTTTCTCAATTAAACCCCAATAAAGCTGAAAAAAAAGTTGATGATGTTGTTGATGATATATCGTTCTTCTAAATACAGCAGAATTTTAGAATGCATATCCTTCCTGTTTTTGGATTCCTTTCAATTTAAAGGGAATAGTTCAATTTTTGATGGATCAGCTGTTCTTAGAAGAGTGAATTATCAGGACTTTGTTCCAAATCCACTCAACTGATCTAAATCCCCTCAAACACAAGTAGCCTTAGGAAAACCTAAAGTTTGAGCTAATTGGGTTGTATTGTATATAAGAAATTCAGATGAGGTATTGAAAACAAGATTTTAGAGTTTACAGAGGATACTAAAACTAGAGGCTGAGCAAATAATGAGGAACAAAACAATCAGACTCAAAAGGATTTGGATTGTATAAGTAATTGGATCAGCAGATGGCAAATGCAGTTCAGTACAGGAAAATGTAAAATAGACTTGAAGCAAAAGAAACAAACTAGAGAATATGTGCTAAATGAAATAATCATCCAGAACGCTGACCAGGAAATGGAAAGGAGGGGCTATTATAAAACATAAATCATAGCAACTCCTAGCTTATGGCTAATTCTGTTGTTTTAGAATCTAACAAAAAAATGTGCACACATATCATCTATACTGGGAACTTACCATTCCCTATGGGAACTAGCAGTTGCTTCAAATTGCAATCATTTCACCACTCCGTTTTGTAGAGGCACCTTTCAAAAATTTTTTAAGGTGTTGCTTTTTTGCATGCAGATTTTTCTCCTCTTTGTTTAAGCTTATGCTCATTATTATATAATTACCCTTTTCAGACATTGCTGAGAAGATTCAGAACAATGTTTTCAGGATATTTTACTAATTACCCTATATTTCACCTTGTCAGAAAATCCCCAGGAGGATCCACACAAGGCTATCACTCCCCGTTTGCCCCATTCTCTGAAGATACAGTGTACATTTTGCAAGGGTGGGAGATCAACTGTTTGGCGAGGTAAAGTTATAGGCAGTGCATTAAAAATGTGTGTGTGTCTGCTTCAGAATTACCTGGGCAGCTACTTTTAAAATGGAATTACTTAGATGCCTTTTCCAGAGGTTGACACAGTGCAACTGGGAAGGATCCTCACAAGTGGCATCCCTAATAAGCATCCTTGATGATTCTGATTTAGGCCATCTTTGGGAGACATTTTGAAAAATACTAAGTAGCCAGCAAAGAAAAAAAAAAAAAAAAAAAAAAAAAAAAACGGCAGAAGAACATCAAGTCCTCATCCCTGCTTGTCTAACTGGCTGATTAATTTGTTAACAGTCACACCACTCAGGCCTCATGTTCTTTATCTGGAAAATGAGTTCAGTATCTGTCCATCATACCTGACAGAGGAGCAAATGAAATAACATCTAGAATTTTCTCACATACAAATATAAACTAAGGTAAAATGCTTGCCAAAATGTAACATGTACTATTCTGATCCCACAATAAAATGCTTTTAAATGGATGATTGAGGCAGCCATCTACACCCAGCCGGAGTCAGATTTTCCTTTTCATCTATTGCCACAGGAATTCTCACCCATAGTTGATCTCTGCAACCAAATAGGTACTGAAAGTAGTAGGTGTTTTCCTTTGTGTATTTTTAAAAAGTGCTAAGAGAAGGTCACTGTCGGTGTCCCCATGGTTTTGTCACTCTCAGGGAGCAACGTTTTGAATAGCAGTCTTCAGTGTTTAGATCCAGTTGCATACCCTATGGTCACCGATACTCAACTCCAGCTTTTGTTGTTGAGAATGAAAATGACTTCCACTGGCCTGACAAGCACATAATAATCACCCTTTCATCACCTACTACTGAGGTCTCTTTCTCATCTGCAGAAAGTAAAACTGAAGTCTGTTTACAAATTATATCTGAGCCCATTGAGTAAAATTCCCTGTGAAATGAATTGATTGTGAGGATATGTGAACATTTCCATAGTTTGTTTCTTACTGAAATTCTGTATTAGCCAGGCAGTCTTATCTGGAGTGTCACAGTTGGTTGAATTAAAGAATAATAAGTCCAAAAATGATATGAGTGAACTAAACAGAGGCATCCAGACATTGTGCTCTGGGCTGAGATTTACTGTAAACATGGAAAGAGTGTATGCACAGCCCTTTTAGGACTGATCTTGGTCCATAAGCTTCTCTTTGAAACAGTCTGTGAACATGCCTACCATGTAATTAGCTGAGCAATAAGTTAGGTGTTTAAAAATATTTTTTCAGGTGCTTTTTTGTATTCATGACAGATTCTCAACACCAAAAATCAATCTCAATCAAAGTGGCAACTGAGTTTATCATAAATTATCATGAAAAGGTTTTCTACTGAGTAGATGGTTAATTACTATCTAATTTGAATAATTTTGCATATTAATGAGAAATGAATGAAAATCATTTTTAGAGTTTTAACTTCAACTGAGAAACCCATGGAGATAATGGCTCCTTTTTAAGAGGCATGTGATCTCTGTTACCAAAGAAGATACTTTTTTTTTTTTTTTTAATATACTGACTTGTTTTAAGTTGATTAATGGATTAGTGTTTTGCCATTAATAAACTATATCCAAATGAAAGACAACTTCATTATTTGACTCTGTAGCCCCTAGCTGCCTGCCAGGTAGAAAAATGGAAAATAGATGAAGAATGTGCTAAGGAAAAATATAACCTTGCTCAGTCCTTCAAAATTTCTGGATATAGACATTTGTATGTTACTGATTACGAATGAATTTTTGTAACTTGTATATTTTTGTCACATGAAGTTCTGTATATACTTGTTTACACATGATATTTAGATTTAGAATGCACATATTGAGCTCAAAATAAGGGTATACTATTAAAACTATTACTGTATTCTCCAATTTGAAAAAGTGACTGACAATTGCCTCAGGACTCAGACATTATTGCCAGCCAGAAATCGAAAGTCACTTTTATAAAGTATCTTGAAACCTTTCTTAGCATTGCAAACAAAGATTAACAATTTTTATACTTTTAAGAGAAATATTATTTATATTTCTTATAAAACATTATAAAATGTATTTACATGTAGAAAAAATAATTTAAGGAACAAACTACTTATCTCCCTCCAGTTTTCTTTTACCTCTATCTTTTATTTCATACTCAAAACTTCCCTATTTGATACCTACTTTTAGGCTATCTTCTTTTCCCTCTTTGGCAGAGTCTGACATTATCCAATGATTTCATGCATTCAGTTGACTTTATACATGATTTATTACAGACTAATGCAGAACAGTCTAGATGAATTAAATTGGACAAGTATTTTCAAATTTTGGAAACAAAAAACTTTAATGAAGATGGGCAATAGAACAAGATATTAATTCTTATAGCCCACATTTAACTTTTAAAATTGGCTATTTTAGTCATGCCAATACCAGACTAGACCAGCATTGAGTTTAAAAATCCCCATATATAGAAATGTTCTTAAGATAAGCACTAATTAACATTGTATTTTATCAAGAATGATCAGGATTAGATCAGACTTATGCAATTTCAATTGAGTACATAGATTTCATAGCATGATTATAGAGTTCAATAGATGCCTTTGAATTACTTAACTCAATAGTAGAGTAAAAAGTAGGACTGAGTTTTCTTTCTGGGTCTAGAGAACATATCTTTTATATTACTAAAAACTCCAACAACACAAGCTCAATAATGTCTGAAAAAGAAACTGCTTAGATGGGTGCTTTCACAATCAGTCCTAGACTTGTCCCACTCTCTATTCATTTACCATGATGGTCAGGACCTTCCTGGCCAGAAAGTGAAGAAGATTTTACCAATATAAGGGTGATAGACTCTAAAAGTGGCATTGACAATACATCTGAAGAAAAGTCTGGAAAAGAGGCAAGCCATTTTAAAAAGAACTGAAAACCTTGATGTTTCCAATTGAGCCATATGCCAGGGTAACTCTCAGGATAAGAAATGAACTATATTTTATATGCACAAAGTAGGATTTTTCAAAAAAAAAAAAATGAAATGAAAAGTGGCATTAGCATGAGCTGTCCACTCCCCCTCTTCTCCTTCTGGTCTCTTCCAGTCTCTTTTGCCAAAGAACTGAGAATGAATTTTTGAGAGCCAAGGATATGGAAAGGAAGACAAAATAAAGCTGGGAGAATTTTGGCGGAATTACATGCTTAACATACTGCACCATTTCTTTAATATATTTAAATAGTCCTGTGTCATCAGTTGGTGGCTTTCTTTTCAACAATTTGTGATATATTTTGTTTTTCCTTAATTAAGCTTCATATGCTGAAATTAATTACTGCTGGGTAGTTGAAATCTGGTGGTCTAATTTTCAACTTTAGTTAATAAAGCTCAAAGTCTACATTCACCTCTGAAATGATCAACCTTACCAAATTATATTTGTCCACTTTTATCTTCTAGTTAATGAATATACAGGGTAGTTGCAAAGTGTGATTGTAAAATTACAATATTATTTTTAATGTATGACTTGTGAATCCTTCCCTCTCTTTATTTAAAAAAAACTTTATTGTATGAAAGACCTTTATATTATAGGGATTGCTTGTGAAACATACAGGTTGCACATATGCCCCAAAAGTATTCAAAGCCATTCCCTTCATTAACCATTAAAGTAAAGCTACATCAATATTTCATTTGTCAAAAAAATAAGTGAAAATTTTCATATCAGAAGCAGCTCAGTATGCTATCCTAGAAAAGTTTTGCAATATCTAGATACCATTACTCCAAACTAAATATTTTATAGATTCTAAAAATTTTAGTAATAAATTGGTTGACAGCAGGAAACCAGTTGAAATTCCAGTCCACACCTAGATCTATTATGCCTAATTTTAGATAATAAAATACACATATACAATAAACTGCTCTCATATACATAATGAGGTATATTAGCAGGCATTATCATCTTTGTTTTGCAGATGAATATATCAGCACTCAGAGATGTTGGGATTTCAGATTACCCTATGAAAGACTGATCTTCAATTTGGGCCATCTGAATTTATAGCCTGATCTCCTTTTATTTATACTACAAGCACCCATTATAAAAGTAGAAAAGGAAGAACTGGAGGCAAGAGAGTGAAGGCTGATTAAATGAGAGAGGGAGCAGGACCAGTACTGATTTCTTTACCTTCCCCTCTTCTCTACACACCGTTTCTTGTATTTCAACAAATTATCTCCCAGTTTGTTGGTATTCTTTCTCCAACCCATCTAGATACATGTATTATTAATCAGCATTATAAGGCATAAATTACTTCTTGACCAAATTTTAGCAGATAATATCTGTATCTCTACTTAGGACCTAATGATTTATCAGCTAGTAATCTAGAGACTGTATATTTGAAAATTTACATTGTGTATACTTGTTTCATCTACTCCTCACTTATTTGGGCTTCTAAAATAGTACTTTACATACACCGGTTTATTTGATTCCTACAACAACCTTATGAAGCAGATACTACTATGAGCCTTATTCTACAAATGAGAAAACAGAAGATGGAAGAACTAAAGTGACTTTTCAAAGAATTGAACCTGGAATTTGAAATTATATCTGTTCAATTTCAGAGCCAGACAGTCACGCCACACTTCTGTAAATGGCTTTTCTCTATTCCGACTTAGTAAAACACATGGTCTAAGCTTTCTTATTTATGAGCTGTGCCACTTTGGGCAAGATACTTAATTAGCTGAGCATTACTTTCCTCCCCATTTGTCAAATAGGACTAGCGATTACAAAGAGGTTTTTTTTAAATTAAAAAAAAATGTACAACTAATAGCATACATGAAAAAAATTGTAGTGCAATTATTATTAGCAACAGCATTGGGCTAAGGAGGATGGGTTAATATAGTGAATATTCAAAACTTATAGGCTAACATAGAGTTAAATGTAGTTGTTTATAGGACTATGGTTCTTTGGGGGGTAGTCTCAAGATTGAAACATTAGTGGAGGTATTTATTTCCTCATCTAATGGGAGGCCTTATGCAGTGGTCCCCAAACTTTTGGCACCAGGACTGGTTTCCTGGAAGATAATTCCATGAAATTGGCATGAGGAATGGTGGTTTCAGGATGAAACTGTTTCATCTCAGATCATCAGGCATTAGATTCTCATAAGGGGCATGCAACCTAGGTCCCTTACATGCACAGTTCACAGCAGTGTTCACGGTCCTGTGACAATCTAATAGGTGGAGCTCAGGCTGTAATGCTGGCTTGCCCACCACTCACTGCTTGCTGTGTGTCCTGGTTTGTAACATGCCACAAACCAGTACTGGTCCTCAGTCCAGTGGGTTGGGGACCCCTGGTATAAGATCTATCAATGCTGCTTGAGCATCTTATGACAAATAGAGCTTATCACAGATAATCTGTTTATGGTAAGGTATTAGTTACTGGAATTTCCTCTTGTTCATCAAGGTTTCTAGTCATCATTGTTCCATCGTCTGCTTTGATGGGGAAGTAGGGCTGGGTACAATGGAAATCTTTCAGCCGCATTTTCCCCTATATTATTTTACCATCCTAGGCAGCACATGTGTATATAATTCTTGTCTGTTTATTTTTTTAGCCCATTAACCAGATTTCCTTAAATATGTGATGGTAGAATATGCTGATAAAACTTGCCACTTTAAAGTCAAATCTTGTTATGTAATTCTGGGCCTGATCTTCAGAAATTAATAGAATTATTACTTTATAGCTGGTAGGTTATAAATGCTTTCATGTTTGCAAAGAGTTTTTATATTTATTTAGAATCATGCATAGTTCATTATCATAACGTTTTATGTTAACCAGAACTCATATTAATGTCTTTTGCTTAGTTTTTAACACATTTTCAATTAGAACATGTACTTAGTTTTTTTGGTTTTGAGGTAAGTATTCTTATTCAGAGATAGAACTTTTAAAGAACTATGATTTTATTTTGCTATTCCTGATTTTGTCCTTTCCATGTAAATATATATTATGTACATTTCATTTTACAGTGCAGTTATTTAATATAAATAGTTCTGTAAACTTGTATTTTTTGTGTGAGGATCTTGAAATCAAAATAATCAACAGTAAACATAACTACAGCTGCAGCTTTAAATATTAAATAATCCAATCAAATTGTTTAAGTAGTAATGTATTTAAATGTTGTTATGGAATCCCCTCCAGACTTTTTAAAATGGTTACTCTGTTCCTGGGTTTGCCATTTATGAAATTCATAAGGGATGACATTTTTAATAATAGAGAATTTGACTTAGAGAACAATGTTTCTTTTCATGTCTCAATAAAATCTAAAATTTTCTGGCTTAACTTTCAGAGGGACATAACTACAAATTATTCTTTTATTAACAAAAGTATACACATCTGTTGTTGCTGCTGTAAAGTGAACTTAAATGAGAAATCTTACCTGAGTCTTTAACATCTTTTTGGATATTTGGATGAAGAAGAAGTTTGACCTAAGGAGATAAGGCATCAGGATAAAACTAGGTATGAAAAACATTTTTAAAAGACTTATAGCAGAGGTCATCTATAATTAAGTATAATGTAATATTTCAGGCCTTACCTAAGCCCCGATGTAGTTTAAATTATTTTTAAATTGTATAGGTTACAAAAGAGGGTTGGGATAGACTTCTATTATCAGGACTATAGGGCTGTATTAAACAAGGCTTTACTGCGTGCTGTGTTCTAAGCTAAAATACTTTATACAATTTATGTAGTCATTTTATGAGATAATGCCCATTTTTTCTGACGAGGAACCTACGTAAAGAAAAAGTAAAGTTAAGTGCCACAAATAGTAACATTGGGATCTTGGCTATCTGACCTGAGAGCCTCAAGTTCATTGGAAATTAGTACAGATGTATTTAATTGTACAGCTGTATTTAATTGGATTCATATATTTAATGAACAAATGGACAGAGGATGTTAATTTCAGAAGTAAATATTCTTGAACTTTCAAAACATTAATATATTATAAAATAAAATTTTTGTTTTAAAAGCTGACTTTTTTTTCTCTTTAATGTATTAAGCAATTTTACTTTTCTAATTCTTAATTCTGTTTGATTTAAGAATTAGAAAAGTGAACTGACATTACTTTTGTTGGCCTTTATATAGCCAAGCTAATAACTTACTGTGGTTACATTTCAACATGACTTATTCAATTAATACTTTATTAGATACTTACATCTAAATATTATTGGGCCCCATTAATAAGTACTTTAAACTGAAATATGATATAGAAACAATATATTTTTAAAATGCTACAGTTTGACATGAAAAAAATTCCAGTTTGGTATCCTAATAGCCTATAGGTCTGCAATATTATAAAAATATAGAGTAAGTATAATTTGTGAAAATATTCTAATATAATAAACATATTGCACAAAAACAATAAAGAGCATAGTAAGGTTCCAGTGCATCTCAAGTTTTAGAAATATTTGGGTGCAATATACTATGACATATAACGGCAAAATTTAAAGTCAGGGAGACATCTAGTTAGGCCACAAAACTGTCCTCCTTGTTCAACTTTATTCCTCTGTAATTTAGTTGGCAGGTAAACTTCTCCTGCCAACTAAATGGAAAAAGAAGATTTATATACATTGGCCTAGTCCTATCAAATAAACGTATTGATAATAATAATCTTCTGATGAGGAAATATTTGGATAATTACTTTTTTTTAGCACTTATTATGTAGAAAGTAATGAAATAAGCACTTTTATAAACAATCATTTAAACTTTACGTAATCTCTACAAAATACCTATTGCCAACTAGGTGAGCTTTTAAAACTCATGTGTTTCCATGACTTGCCTAAGTTTAAATAACTAGAAATAAATTGGCAGGGCCAAGATTGAATCCCAGGTCTCACTCTGTAAGTCCAGTGTGTTATGGCCACTCATGATCTTAGAATGTCCATGTTTCAGTGTGTTCAGGCTGCTATAACAAAAATGTCATAGACTGTGGGGTTTAAACAATAAGCATTTATTTTTCACAGTCCTGCTGACTGAGAATCCTAGATCCAAGTTCCAGCACGTTCAGTATCTGATAAGGCCCACTTCCTGGTTCATAGATAGCTGTATTCTTGCTGTGTCCTCACATGGTGGAAGGAATAAGGGACCTCTCTGGGATCTTTTTAATAAGAGCACTAATTCCATTCATGAGGGCTTCACCCTCATGTCCCAAAGTCCCCACCTCCTAATTCTATCACATTAGGAGTTAGGGTTTTAACCTATGAATCTTGGGGGGGATACAAATATTTAGTCCATAACAGCCCATAAGGGTAAATGCATTCCTTTCCTATTCTATGCAATTTGTGTGAGTTAATTCTTTCTTTCCTTTGAATTTCCCAGTATACCAGAAGCTATTTGGGTGCCATAATATTGTCTTACAACAAAAGCCATTGCTCTTTAGTCAAATTACAAATATCCAACTAAGCCATAAGAAACCCTTTACATAAAATTTCTTGGTGTCATCAAATATGTCCTTCCCAGCTCTTTTCTGATTTCCTCTGTTTCTGAACTGAGTGTTGCCTCTGAGCTTATGAGCTGCTCTTCTCCTTTATATTTGTGCTCCTCCCTGTTTTGGTTAATTTCTTCACTCTATTCTCAAGTTTTAGTTTTTTCCTACGTAAAAAAATATCTTCATGAAAACTGTACTTGCATACCCTTCTGATGAACTCCAATCCAAACTTTAGGTAGTAATTGAGTATGTTCATGCAGTAATGTGTCCCTTGGACACTCTTGGGCTCCACCAGCCATGACATCACTCTAAGTATGAACCCAGATGTCTGACTTATTTAGATAAGACACATGTTTCATTCACCTGTAGATCTATACCAAAAATTGCAGGGGTTTTCCATGCAAAATCTAAACTAACTCTTTTGCTAACCTCATCCATAATTCTTTATACAACTGAGAAGTTAGAATCTAACTGAAAATCTGAAACTATTAGCTATGCACTTATATTAGTTAACACTAGGCATTAATAAAAAATACTTGCATTGTCTTCTCTTCATTTTGTAATGTAAATCCAGCCCTTTTTATAGGGCCTAATAAGATTCGTGTTTTAATTTGCTCCTATATTTAGCAAATATTTACTAAAGGCCTGTTATGTGCTAAGCACTCTTCTAGGAGAGCAGGTTTTCTTTTGTAAATCATTGTTCTTCAGTGAATAGCATTAAGTCTTATACATAATATATCAATTGAGAAGGCCTGCTGTTTTGCTAGGTCCTAAAAAGTACAACAGTAACATTTCTGATTCTTCTCTTGGAAATCAGATTTCGGTCTAGTTTGGTCTGATTTTCAGATTTTGGTCCATTGGTCGGTAATTAAATGTTCATGGAATCCCCAATTATATCCATAAATGTATGTGATTATCACTGTAAACTATCCAGGCTCCATTGATGCAGGGGAGTTATGCTAATGCCTTCTGGCATATTTTTTTTTTTAATAGGTCATTTTTCCTCTTTCTAGTATTTACCTCTTTCAGTGAATCAGGGCAACCTTAAGAGTGGAAAACAAAAGTGGAAGTCCACTTAATAGTTACAAAGTAGATTCCCTTTGTGAGGCCAAGAAACCCCTGACAATGGATGTGGGTTAGTCAGAGCTGGTTTTTGCAGCCATCAGCATGGGTCAGTACTGTTTGTGATGTCTATATTGTGGGATTTCTCAAGGCTTTCAATATGCCAATACTAACTGTGACTCTCCAAAAAGGGTGTGGTGTTTCCCAAATGCATTTGACTATGAAACATAACTCTTTTATTTTCTTTTCTCAGAGCATCTCTCAGAACAAGTCTCTAGGGACACACAGCTTGGGAAACTGAAACACAGAGTCACAAAAAGCATAATGTTTATAATCTAGAATATCTCTGAGGATCTTAATCCAAACTCTGTTGCTAATATTACCATGAAGTAATTGGTGAGAGTAATAAGATGTAATGATTTTCATATTTTGCTGATACGGAAACTGAGATGTAGAAAATTCAAGCAGATTTCCCATGGTTGCTTTGTTGAGAAATGTTACCAAAAAAAAAACAAAAGACAAATCAAAAAACACTAGAGAACTCAGGTCTGTCTGACCTAATCTTACAGTCATTTCCACCATGCTGTCTATTGCTCACTGGTTCTAACTGGGCATTTGGGGCTAGCCCGTATGATCTCTGTTCTTGGGCTCCAGCAGACTTAAAACCAAATCTCTGAGTTTTAATTTGGACATTGGTTAGCCCTTGAGAAGTAAGAGGATGACATTTATTGAGAGCTTTTCTAAGGGTTTAATTCGCAGCCTCTCTCCCTTTTCTGTTGTATTGGGTTTGGAACTTAGGTGACAAGGCGGGGAGGTGTCAACCATCACCACTGCCACAGCCACCGGGGTTTTTATGAAGTGGTATGTGTTAGGTTGGGTAACAAATATTTGAAAACATATACTTTATCTCATTTAATCTTTCCCCCAATCCTATAAGGTTGGCAACATTATAAAGAAACACATTCAGATAAACAAATGATCAAAAGTTAAATGTTTCATAAACAGAGGAGCCAGGGATTAAATCCAGATCTGATTGATGGCAAAGATCACAGGCTTTTCATGATCCATTTTGTCTTCAAAATCCACAGAGATAAACCCTGTATAAATTTCTTCCAGGGGCATGAATAGACTGGGGTGTGAAAGTGCCACACATTTTCTTTCTCCACAAGTTTACCTATTTTCAAAGCTGAAAGTTAGATTTTATTGTCATAATCCAGGGAAGAGTACAACAGGGGAGTCAGCATCCCCACCATCCTGATAGAATGCACCTTGACTCTGTTGAACTCCAGAGCTGACCTTCCTAGTGCTGAAAATCTGCATGGAGAAAGGGATTTATCTGGAGCTGTTACAGCTCTGGCATTTAGGCAGCACTGTAGGAATAGCTAGCTACTTGTTTCGTAGAAAATAGACCGACGATGGGGTCCCTATGGGAATGTGGTCTTTTTTTTCCCTACCCTCTTCCATGGTTTTAAGCAGTATGGGCTTATTTTACTGATCAGGATAATTACAAATGAATTACCATTTTAATCTGGAATAAAAATTTTTATTTTTTATAAATTGACTGTGGATGAAACATTTTCCTTCTCATTCCTAAAATATCTGTTATTATGGCTTATAGGATCAATAATTTTTACATTTCACAAAGCTTCTAAGAATATCTGAACATAGACAATGGCAAGCAAAGGATAGATGTGCAAATGAAACTGTTCATCAGGTCAATAATTTAACACTTTCAGGAAATATGCAGTATCAATTCTTGCACAGATCTCTAAGACAGATTTCTTCATTAAAAATCTATTAAGAGTTAGAGGGAATTTATTAAACAAATTATTAATATTTCAGGGCATTGCTAAATAGCAAATTAAAGCAAAGCTAAAATAGCATAGGAAAAATATATTTCATGATTAAAAATGAATTTCTACTTGACAGCAAGTTTTACCAAAGGATATTTCTCAAATATTTCAGTTTGGAATTTTAATCTTTTTTTGTTTGTTTGTTTTTGCATCCTGAACTGCCTAGTAGTCTGTGGTGTTATCCAGTACTATATTGGGTCATATGTTTTCTCCTTTCGAGAAAAAAAAATCAAAAACAAAAACAAAAAACACACACATACAATCAGGCTGAATATTTCTCCTGGATATTTTTCTTTACAAGTGCAAATCATCACACATTATAGTGAAAAAGTGCATTAATTCCTAATTCCTGTGATATGACCCTGATGATTTTCAGTTTATTCTTGGCATTTCAGTTTATAATAATAGGTAGGTGGTTTATATTTATATCTAATAAAATATTTCCTAAAATATTGAACTGGTGATAGTTTTAAAGTATATGAAATTTTTACTTTATACAAAGTCAAATAATTTCAGTTATGTTAAAAGGTCAACTGAGGCATAATAAACTGTTGAGAGTTTATTTGAGTAAACACTCATTCGAGAAGCAGAAAGCTCAAAACCGAAAGCAGTTCATGAGCTCTACTGAGGGAATGCAAGGGGGAGGCTTTTACAGAACAGACATAGAAATAAAGCAAATACAATATTTGATTGGTTATACAGTTGCCTTATTTGGTATATCATATTGGAAAGTCCCTAATTATATTAATATTTTTATAAGGTTTTTGGTTACTTTTGATTGGCTGAGCTTAAGTTTTGTTTTCCTTCTAATATACGCATTTACAAGAAATAACTCTTAAGTTTAACTTCTGTTTGCAAGCCCAGCAACCCTTGGGTTACTAGTGAGTTCGTTCTACCGGTTTTAGTTGCTCAGGGATTCTTCAGGCCTGGTCTTCATTTTAACTTAACAGATAACAAACTTCAAGTTATGGCCTCATCAGAAACTACTTTGAAAAACTTTTCTTCAAATCTGGTCAAATATTTGGTTCAATTAACTAAAAATTGATCACACACAGTTTAGAAAACAGTTATTAGTAAAATATTGTCACGTGAATGCCTCTAAAAGTTTTATTAAGAGCCAGTCATTTTGGAGGATTGGTTATATATTCAGAAATAATGGAGCTCAGGTTTTTTTTTTTTATGTTTTCATCCATTTACATATGCACACACATACACTCATCAAATATTTCTTGATCATATTTTATGTTAAAACATTGCAAATTTCTTAGAGAGACACAGACGAAATTGTGACTATTCTTAAAAGATTTATAGATAAGTCCAGAGCATAAGTAGTCAGAGCTGCCAATTTTTGAATTTTGTCAGATGTATAATATGTCATAGAAAATAATGGGTGGCAAAAGCTGTGCCAATTGTAAGAGGCAAAGCAACATCTTTAAATCACATGTGATGTGTGGTCATCCTAATGAAAACTAGAAGAATCCATGATAAAGCCACATACAACGTACAACTCTCTACTCAGGTCCTCTAAGATCTTTAGCTCCTGACTATGCCTTTTGGTTTCTGATTTTTGGATTCTTCCTTGGCTTTGCCTTCCAGAAGTTCTTTGAAAATCTCCTGATCCCCTCTTGTGAATCCATTTGGTCCTCATTCTCATGTTACCTACTGCTAGACTGTTAGAGCCTGTATTGATGAAATGATCTTCTGTACTTGGATTATTTTGTTCTGACTCTGTCAGATCTTCCTTGGCCCTGACTCCCTGTCACACCAGGCATAGCACAGAAAAAGAACTCCAGACATTCTTCAGGAGACGGAGAGATTACATCTACCTGAGTGGAACAAGGAAGGCTTATTGGAAGAAGAGAGATTTGACTTGGCTCTTGAAGGATGAGAAGAATATGGAGAAAGTCAGTGAGGAGCAAGTTGTAGGATGAAGGAAATAGCATATCTTCCCCAAGAGGACAATCAGAGAAGTAGGATTCTGGATGGAAGTTGTAAACTGAAGCGTGTGAATAGCCAGGGTTGGAGGGAGTTTAGAATGTTTGAAGTGGTTGTAGTTGTTCTGTTTGGAAATGCAAGTTGTTTATTTAAGCTGAGTGGAGATTATGACAAAAAGCTTTTGAAAACAATGAATCTGGCAGAGCCTAGGGTGAGTTGGAGTTGAGAGATGGAAGACTATTGTGACAGTCATTGGAGATATTCCAACATAGGCTAGTGACAACTTTGGGAATGTTAAGGGAAAATGAAGCATTAAACAGGGAGTAGATGAAATGTTAAAGTCCTTTCCAGCCATAAGTTACAGAAGTAGAATAGAATACTGGGCTATGAAGTCACACTGCCTAATCTGCATGCTGGTTCCACCACTACTGACTATGACCTTGAGTGAATTACTTAGTTCCAAAAGTCCTCAGCCCGATGCAGTGGCTCACGCCTGTAATACCAGCACTTTGGGAGGCTGAGGAAGGCAGATCATGAGGTCAGGAGTTCAAGACCAACCTGGCCAACATAGTGAAACCCCATCTCTACTAAAAATACAAAAAATATTAGCCAGGCATGGTGGCAGGCACCTGTACTACCAGCTACTTGGGAGGCTGAGGCAAGAGAATCACTTGAACCTGGGAGGCGAAGGTTGCAGTGAGCTGGTTGTGTCACTGCACTCCAGCTTGGGCGACACAGTGAGACTATCTCAAAAACAAAAGCAAAAAAGTCCTCTATAGCTTTTCTCATCTGTAAAACAGGAATAATTTTATAAATTTATTTCATCATATTTGTGTGAGGTTTAAACAGTGTATGGTATACATATGTGAAGCCCTTAGCATAAGACAACACACAGGTAAGACCTCAGTACATGTTTGCTTGCACTGTGCAATTTCTAGACACTGAAGTTCTAAACTGTGTTAATACAAAGGGGAGAAAATGAATTTGGAATTCATTAATTCCATAGAATTTGGAATTCATTAAATGTAGATCAAAGTGGGGCAGAGGAGCAGGAGAAATTAACAAAAACTCAACATTGTAAGTAAGAGTGCTTAACTATGATGATCAGATTCCTTCTTTTAAAATTAGAAAGGGAGGCCCCACCCCCATAATATTTTCCTGAATTTTCTTTTTCTAATTGACATAGTTAAAACACATAACTTAAATTTACGAATTCAGAATACATTTTTGTGAACAGAATTGTTTATAAATTGTCTGCTGCTATTTTGAGAAAAAAATAAGGCATTTGACTTTTTCCCATCTGAGGAACAAATCTTAGACAAAAGTGATCCTCCCCACATTCCTATGGACACTGAATGAGCGTTCAGTACTTAGTGCAACAGCATAGACTAGTGGTAGGAAGGAAGATTGTAACGAGGAGGCCCAGACTACTTTTTATCATATCCAGGGCACATTTTAGTTTTAAGCTACACATAGAACAAAATGATCTATAGCTGTAGCAAC
The DNA here is from genome assembly GCF_009761245.1 of Sapajus apella. Taxonomy (NCBI): domain Eukaryota; kingdom Metazoa; phylum Chordata; class Mammalia; order Primates; family Cebidae; genus Sapajus; species Sapajus apella. Next base: position 15,352,120 of record NW_022436966.1, read on the forward strand.
AGACTATTTGACAAAATAAAACTGTTTAAGGTCATTTTAAATAGCTTATGGCTTGTTTACTAATTACTAGAATCCCTGAGAAGTACTTATTTCTTTTTTTTTTGACTGCTGTAAGAAATAATCACATATTCAAATGTTTTTTTAAAAAGTACTTCCTTTCTCTCAGCTGAAGACTTCAGGTATTTTAAAGAAATCATTTACCAAAAATATCAGTAATTTTTACTATGGGGGATATTGGTATGAATTTTCTTGTATTAATTTTTTTTTAAATCCAGAAAGGTGCTACATATCTATCAACCAACACTATGTACACTAAGGACACTATAGAAGCAAATAAAATTATTTAAGAAACAGATTCTGAATTTAGAATTGTATAATCAAACATGTATACAACTTATGCAATAGGGAAAAAATGCTGTATTACCAATATGGACAAATGAATTAGTGCTATATTACCAATATGGACAAAATAAATAAATGCTATATTACCAATCTAAAGAGCCATGGAAGCAGAGAGGATAGAGGGGTTAAACTCCTTTGAGGAAAAAATTCCTTGCAGGATTTGGTACTTAAGATTCTCCCCAACACAGAGTGGACATTCGGTAAACATTTGCTTAATACACGAATGATCTATAAATAACCTTCCAAATCTTTGGGATTAAACCTAACTATTGCTTTAAGGATTCCTGCAGGTTGGAATTTGGGAATGGTCTCAGCTGGGTGTTCTATCATAAAGGTGTGGCCAGGTGGTTGCCACAGCTAGTGCTAGAGCTGGAGGATGGGTGGTCAAAGCAGTTGGGGGCTGCCATCATCTCTCGCTCTTCATGTAGCCTCATGGCCTCTCCAGACAGCTGCTTCTTTTGAGTGGGTTTAGTCTGCCTTACAGCATGGTGGTCTCAATGCAGTCAGACTTCTTACAAGCTTTCAGAAATGAGTGTTTTAGCTAACAAAGCAGAAGCTTTATGGCTGGTAATGACCACCCAGACACAAAAGTCAATAGCATCACTTTGGCCATATCCTATTAGTCAAAATAGTCACAAAGCCAGTTCATTTTTAAGGTGGGAGATACAGACTATTTCTTGATGGGAATAGTGTCCAAGTCACATTTAAGAAGACTGTGTGGGAGGGAGGTATTGTTGTGTCTGCCTGTGGAAAACAAAATCAGCGGAGTAATTTCAATGTTCATTTTTAAGCCATGTAGTGTGCATTTCCTACATCTTTTTGTCTTTTTTTTTTTTAAACAGAATATGTCATAAAATTCTAACAAAAATTTGGAAGTGGATTTGGAATCAGAAGTTAGAATAGATTATTTATGAAGTCTCCAATTTCTATCCAGTTTTGTGTGGTGTTTTTCTTAAATTTCTAGTTTTTTAAATATGTAAAGTCCTCATTTAGGCTGTGTCTATGTGATTGCATGCTAAACACCTTCAAATAAAACAACCTGTCTAACTGGGTCACTATCATAAAAAAATTAATCTATCAAATTTACTGTTTGGCATGACATAACAACAAAAAAAACAACAAACCAGAGAAACAAATTGAAACAAAGAAAAACAAACACACATACACAACATCCCAAAGCAAATCAAGACAAACATTTATCTCATGTGTAATTTACTTAACTCTTTGTTTGTCAACATGTTTCTTTGATATGGTGTAGAAGACAAAATCTTATTTGACAAAGAATATGTCTCAGATTTTATTTTAGCAAAATGTTTCATCAGAGTTACAACTCAATGGATTGTGTTTTACTTTGCATGCAAAGAATCTCTTAATTCTAAGAGCTTTTTGATATACATAAAATATTTTGGGCCAATATGATAGCAGTTGGTGCACCAGGCAGAGAAAGATAATTTATCACCTCTCTCACTTTGGATATACCTATACCAAGAGAGATTAGAAGCATCAAAAAGCCAACTACTAGAAACTGTGATACCTCTAATGACTAAAAGCATGGTGGTAATTGTCTTCAGTCCATGTGACTATGGAAGTCATTCAATGGAAAATGTGAAATAACAGATGTTTCAGTAATATCCCCTGATTTCTGGATTTTGACTACATGCATGTTATTATTTTTTTAAGTGAGAAAAGTGAACTCCATGATATTAATTGGAAAACAAAACAAAATTATTGAAAAAACTTACTTTTAATATTGTCTTTTTACAAATTAAGTACCACACTTAAAATTAAAGAGTTTTATATGCCGTAATTTGATTCGAATTTTAAGATGGAGGCACAGGCTGGAAAAATATTTTTCCCCAGGTTTACCTTTATTATTATAAATAAGGGTAAAGGAGCTTATTAGGGAAATAATGGTCTGAAAGTAGCATCTGAATGTAGATGCAACTTATAAATAAAATATAAAATTTTACTTAAGTAATTAGTAACATCTGTAGGCATACACTAGTGTTTAAGGTATTATACTGCTTGTGGAGTCTGAAGGTGCTGAGAAACTGGGTGCTGATTTTATTTTCAAGATGGTCTTTGGTTGTTATAAATACCTCATAACATCACAAAAGTAATCGCTCAGCATCTATCTCTTCTCCTGCAAATACCATTTCAGTTCATTCATCTCCTTCATGTATTCTCAGCTGCTGGATTCAGTCCTGGGGAAAAGTATTTTTCTCTTTTTCTGCGGTATTTCTTGCTTTGTTTTAGTTACCTCAATAACTCTCTCTTTTTGTTCTACTTTGGAAAGTATATCCATTAAATAATTTCACGATTTATATTTTCTGTCTCAGGCACAGAAAACTTTCTCAGTATTTTCTTAAAGGCACACAGGTAACCTTCTCATTTATAAAATTCAGGCATAAAGCCTATAATGCTTAAAAATAAGCCTCTGGTTCCTTTCCCATGGTGGCTTCAACATTACTGGATATATATATTATACACACACACACAATACTGGGTGGAGGGAATTGTGTAAAATAGAATTATAATTAACATATTTGCTCTGATTCATCTTTGGATGCTCTGCCTTAATGCTAAATGCACATGGGGTGGGTAATTTTTCTAGCTCTTCACCATTCCATTTCTCAACACATGACTCAGAAGCCACGTCTCCACATGCTGAGCACTCAGTGAGCAGTTCTGCATATTCCTTATTTGAAAGAGAAGCTAGCTATGAAGAAAGCTGGATGAATCAGAATATAAGTAATGATTGACTCCTCTTGAGCTACCTATACCTAAGTGAGATATCTCTTAGTTCACACCAAAAATATGGTCATATTTACAACTTGCAATTTCTAAGGCATTCTCTCATTAAATTAGTGGCTGAGCAGGTGTAGCTAAAAATGCCTTCAGTCACTTCTGTGTTGTTTTGAGAGAGGAGTTTTGCAAGCCATTGAAATTTAATTTTAGAATTCCATTCAGTAAGCTGGAAAATAAAAGGATGGCAAACTGGAGTTTCTGGTTTTGCTTTTACATATGGTAACACAATTAAGGCTTTTATAACCAAAGGAAAGTGATAACTGCAGGAGAAAATGATGACAATTCTAACATTTAGTAAAGTGTTTGTATATATTGTCAAATTCATTTCAATAATTCTGGAAAGAAGAGGGGGCAAATATTGCTGTTTGCATTTTATATACATCCTTAGTATTATTTAAAAATAAGGATATATATATATATATATATATACACACACACACACACACATATACACATATATAATGAGAATATATATTTTGAATGAGAATATATATAGTATATATATGTATACAAACAATTAGAATAGCTTAGCTTTTCCATTTTTTTAAAACTTTCTCTTCTTCATTCATGTCTTCCTTCAAGAATTTCTTGCAAATAAGCTTTCTAGAATGTTCTATATCTGTTTCCATCTCATTTATCATTCAGTTGTCATGTTTTATTCTTTGTTTTAATTGAGTAATGTTAAGGGGCCAATGGTATAGTACATAAACTGATCAGAGGGGCAGAAGAAGGCATAATGAGCCTCACAATAAAACCCTTCTTAATGTATGTTCCTTATGAGTCTGGCCTGCTAAAAAATTGTTTCTTAGTCATAAACATGCCACCAAATTGTGATTTAAAATGGACCCCCTCACACACACCACAAGTGTACAAATCATACATAGAGCTCTCTTTTACTTATATTCCTAGACTTTGTCACTAACCTCACCTTTGAGAAAGTGAAAGCATATCTGCTTTCCAAGAAAGCATCCACTGAATTTGTAGAGTAGTGCAATATTGTATATATATTAGCATTTCTCCCAAACTGTTTTGAGTATGTAAAATAAATCATGAGTCATGATATATTTGCTGCAAAGCAAAAATCCATCGTTCAAAAATGATTCATGAGCATCAGCGATGCTAATTTTTAGAACGTTTTCTGCCCTTTGAGACTATTCTTCACATTAGGCATATCCTAAAGTGAATTGAACACAAAGCTTAAATATGAACAAATGTACATTAATAAAGTTAAATTTACAATATAAAAATGTAAATATAAGTGATTGTATTTTTAGTTAATATATTAGAAATTTCATATGACTTAATTTTCTGAGCTTAAATTTTGCCATTTCATATACAGAAATACATATACACAGACAGACATGCATACCTCCACCAGTACACTCATGCCTTGCCTTCACTGTAAATGAGCTGACATCCTGGATTGAATGATTTTCAGAGGCCATGCTTAACTAACACTTGACCAAAGAGGAATTTTAAAAGTATGTCTTCTAGGATCTCCACTCATTCCTATTACATTTCCTTCTGCTTAGGTTGCCTTTTGATGGTCAGGATCAACATTAAAAAACATATAGTCCCTATCAGGTATCACAGATGACATCTATTTTAGTTTTATTTTTTAGCAGCAAAACAGTCCATATTTTTTTTGGTAATTTACCTTTGGTATAAGTATCATTCAGTTTTCTCTATGACACCCTTTTGAAGTACATTTAAGTCTTCCTTAAAATATAGTGAGCACCCTTCTAGAGAATGTCTAACTTTATTTTAGTTCCTTAGATTTGTAATGCATAGCTGTAGCAAGACATCTCAACATATTAGTTATTTTTTTTCACTGAAGCTTGATGTTGTAAAGGTATATTGGAAGTTTGCTTTTTAGCATAATGTCCCAGACTATATCAGCTTGCTACTTAGGACTCTTGTGCCTTTTGATGGGGATAATTGATATACAATTTATATTTTCTTCATTTTATTATACTAAGAAATGGCATGAGATTATTCTAGGTTCTCAAATATACTTAAGGCATTAAGAAAAAAGAAAAGTGTAAATTCTAACTAGAGGCTCAGGATGAAAAAGGGAATAGGTCAGTGAGAAAATCAATGTCTGGTGTTAGTGGTGGTGGTAGGGGCCTCGGTGGGCAACTCTCTTATCTGAAAGCAAGACTGCTAATAATTTTATAGTATTAAATTAGGATGCTGCCCTAGCTGCTTCTGCCTTCTTTTGCAATTATGTTCATATCAAGTCGTGTAGGGAAGGAGATGTTGATTTTTGGGGGAAGCCAATCTATTATTTCTCTGAGAGTGCCAGACAGGTGCCAGGCATGGTGGAATTTGGATTCTGCTGCTGCAAGGATGACATCACTTGGTGACCTCCTTCCAAGTAATCTGTTAGGTAACATGTCTTACAAATTTCATCTCCTATAAACAGGGGTGGTTTTAAAGAAAACAAAAAAAAACAACTCTGGAGTTAGTATTCTATCTTAAGGTGTTTCGACCACTAAACCACTTTTACATTCTCAAGCTGTGTTTCTGTGTGTGTATGTGTGTGTTCTACCAGTCCTGAGTACTGTGCTGCCTGCACTACAATATTGGAAATGATTCCTTTCACTTCAAGATCCAAGTCATTACTGTGAATAATTAAAAAACAGGGCTCTACCCTACTGGTAACCTCTTTCCACCTTGAAATAATCCCATTTACTGGCACTGTTGTGGTCATGTCTCTCCGTTCACCCAATTTTCAGGCTCGTTTGCCAGCTCTCTGCCTATTGTGGGTCTGCACTTTAAGCACTCACTTTCCTTATTGAAATGTTTCTTGACAAGGTAAGTGTAATATTAAATGTGCATGCAGTTCCTCATCATGTTTCTCTTTTGTGCCAATTATGTATCTTGAGTTAAGTCTTTTGTGTCACAGGGAACAATTGTATTCCTAACTCACACAGACCCTCTTCTCCAGCAAACTGAATATCTGGAGCACCAGCCAGTGCCCTGCAAAAAATAATCTCTCTCCTGTCTATAAAGGTGAAAATTTAGTCTGGACTTTCCCTTTTTCAAATTGCTTAAAAACTCTGTACCATCCAGTATTTGTATTCTTTCTAGAAGATGCCCAATGAATATCTGCTGAATTTAAATGTGTATTTCCTTCATCAAAATACTGCTTCATTATGCTAAGCGAAATAAGCCAGACACAGAAAGAATGATACTGCATGACCTCACTTTTATATGGAATCTAAAAAAAAAGGTCAAGTACGATATACATAGAGACAGAGTAGAACAGTGATTACCTGAGGTGGGATACAGTAAGAAATGGGAAGATGTAGGTAAGAAGTTAAAGTGATGTAGGATGATTAAGTCTGGTGATCTAATGTGCAGCATGAGGACTAGAGTTAATAATATTCTATTGCATACTGGAAATTTGTTAAGAGGGAAGATTTTACGTGCTCTTACCACATACGCACAAAAAAAGTAATTATGTGAGATGATGGATATGTTAATTTGCTTGACTGTAGTAATCATTTCACTATGTATATGTATATCAAACATCATGTTGTACATCTTAACTATATGCAATAAAAAAGTCTTCAAAAATATACATAAGTTTCTTGGGGACAGGGACTGTGCCTTAGTGCATCTGAAATGTACATATGGCATTAAATATTTTAAAATATAGTTTTAATTGGCAAATTGATTCAACACTATTTTTAGAAAGGTCAGGTTTATGGTTTGTTCAAAAACTCTTGCAAGTCTTCTGTTTCAGATAGTATCTCTTCAAAGGGACTCAGCTATTTATCTACTATGTCACAACACAATTTTTGGATTCTGTAGGTCTTGCTCTGTGTATTTTATGGGGGAAAAGCATTTGTCCAGTCTGCTTCTTTGTAGAAATGACTGAAAGGGCAATAGTATGAAACTTGTTAGTTTTTAAAAAGTGGAAGGAAGGGAGGGGGCTTTTAATTGTATGAGAAATTTAATTAGATTTAGACTAATTAAATTCATTTTTTATATTAACATGTTCACAAATATTATTGCATCTCATTAGATTTCATTCTTCTAGCCTTACTGAACAATATTCAGTAGTAGTTTCAGATTACAATAAGTTCATTATGAAGATAAGGTGGAATTAGTGTAGGAAGCTCAGCTGGTTGAAGGGGTCTGTACTTTAATTACTGCAGAGGGTGTGCATATTAATTACAACACAAGTGATATTTACTGTACCTCAGGAACATATGACAGGGTAAAGATACTGACAGCACCAGCTAATAAACTCAGTATGATAATGAGGAGAAAAGACCATAAAAATAGAAGGAAATAAAATTATTCATAAAGTATATTGATCCCAAAGTAAAGACATTAAGCTCTGATGAAGGGCAACAAAAGGGAAGCTCCTCACTTTATCAAACAAATAACCAAAGTAGAGAAATGTTAGCAGGGAGACAGATTGTCATTATACTGGTCACATGATCACACTCCAGAGAGTACACAAGAGCCATAAAATGGGAGATTTTTAATAAATCAGCAGAAAGCCACACTGTCACCTGCAGGAACTGAGGTCGCAATGGCTAAGGACAGCTCCTTAGAGTGGAGAAGTCAGATCTGCTGCAGCATAAACTGGAAGGAACCACATGCATACAAAATTGGGTTTAAGAGCCACTGTCCTCTCTGGAAAAGCAAGGGGACACCTAGGAATGCTGTGAGAACTGCTCTCAGTAGCAACCTGGAGGCCATCACCCACTTTTCTCTGTAGTTTGAGGTCACCAGCTATGATTTTGAGATGGCCATGGGGAAGAGTAGGGGTTGGTTGGGCAATTTTTTGCAGGAAATACTCAGTTCTGCTCTTATTCTGTCTAAATCCATATGACTCAAAGCAAAGTTCAAATTTTGGCTGTTGTGATTACATTTGAGGCTTGGTTTTGTTTTGTTTTTACAGGGCCTTTCAAAGGGATGGTCTTTTTTTTTTTTTTTCTTTTTTACAATTATTTAGTCAACTAACATTTAGAAACAACCTCATTTTAGAAAACAAACAGCTGAATCGCTAATTTTTATTTTACATCCAATAATTAATATAGTCAGGTTTTTGCTAAGTACTTGTTATTTGAGAGGCTTATTAGCCAAAATCTGCCACAAATTGTGCTCATAGTTTACTTATGGATAGAAAGTCCAATAGTTACCAATTTAAAATAAATTTTAACACATGGAAATAATAATACTGACTAGACTCTTGAGATAAGTTAATTTTATGAGGAAAGTATTTTTGTGGATATAGGTATAAAGATGTTAATATGTATTTATCTATGTGATAAATACTTGTATGTATGAAATTAAATCGATATAATAACCGAAAATGCAGTTCATGTTAAAACACCTCAAAAGCATAGTAGTGAACCTAGAGAAAAAAGAGTAAAGGATATACCCAGGACATTGTGTAATCTGGATCTCCATCTTGGTAGCACAATTAGAGTTGTGCTACCAAGAAAACAAAAGACAAAATAGAAGACAAAAGTGGAGATCCTTCATTTGGTTGAAATCTATAAAATCACGAATTGAAAGGCTTAGAGACCAAATTACAGCATGAAATGATGGAAAATCTCACTTTGCAATTTGGGCAAAACAAATTAAAGGAAAAATTAACCAATTCACTCACATCTGAAATGTTTTCATTTATGTTTCCTGTGGCAGAAGAGAGGATAACCTTAGACAAAGTCATCCCTTGTTTTCTATTTGTCATTCTGCTCTATTCAGGGCCTATTCCATTTATTCCTAATATTCCAGTCTTTTCATGGTAGCCTTTTTATATTTTGGTTGTGGGGTCAAGAGGTTATTTACTCACATTAAGGTATAACATATCCAGAAATATTTTTATTTTGAGAGCAATTCTTCATGAAGCTCACATGTAATAGTTTGACTATCAGTGAAATGGTTGTGCATAAGCTGAAATTACTTAAATATATGAGATACTTATAAACATGGCCCACGTAAAAGGCCAGGCAAGCCAGAACATGGGGTAAAGAGGTGGTGATATGTTTCATAATTGTTATTGTTTTGTACTGGGTTATTTTCACCAATATATGTGTGATATTATGTTGCTAAGGCACCAAAGCTGTAGGACTATATAATACCTTGAACATGAACATGGGGTGTTCAATAAATGTTTAATGGATGAATGAGGAAATGATTGAGTGATTAAATGAATATAGTTCAGTTGGTAGTTTTATCAATGCTTGAAAATTACCAGTAGTGCTTTTGTTGTACCTCATGAACTGGATTCTGTTTTTAACACTGGTGTTTGGCTTTTTGTGCTGACATTCCCTAATCACAATATCTCTGTCATCACCTGAGACATAAATGCTGGCCAGAGTGGATTACTGCTGTCGGGTAGCTAGGCCCTTTCTCCATGTTTCAGTGTAAAGGATACAGGTGATAATGGGATGCACCTGTGTTGCAACCTGGGCCATGAAGCTGTCTGCAGCTTGCCTTTTGGGAGTTTCAAACAGTTTTCTGATCATATAAATAGCTTTAGCAGACTTTCAATTATCAAGATGTTAATATATATATTTTGTCCAAAATATCCTGAAGTTTGAAACCAGAAGAATGGTTTAGGTGCATACCAATTATATGTACGAGATCCTCAGGAACAGATGGGAAATTCCAGGTCTACACCCCTAATCAACTAGGATTTAGAATAGGCTACTTACTAGAATCAAAGAATCAGAATCTTTGGCAAAATAGGGGGAAGATTTATTTTAAATTATGTTGAATCTAATTCTGATTTTGAGCTTTATGGGTTTCTGTTATAGTTTTACTTCTCTTTGTTAAAGTGTTAAGTTTTTATTATAATTCCTGGTCCTTCTCACTAAGTTCTTGTTGCCCTTGTGCCATCTCATTTGTCCTTAGTTTCTTCCTCCACCTCCTGTACATTGCTTCAAAGATCTATAGTTCATCATTCACCATTATTACTCATTCTCCTGCTATCTAATTTGGTTCTGATACTTATTTCAGCAAATAATGCTTTCTCTTTTCCATGTTTCTTCTTTAATGACTAAGTTTTCAGCCTGATACTCTGGAACTGCTCTTTTCTAATAAAGGAAGAGTTGAGTTTATTGAGAATTTTGTTTAGGGCCATCTATCAGTGTTTGAGAAAGGAGAGCAGTCCTTAGCTTCCCTCATTTATTTATTCCGTGAATAGTGGGGAGATACAGAACGTTTGATGCAAATATAAAGTAGACATGAATTCTGATGTTCAAATGTGTTCATAGAAAGCAGAGAATTTAGGAATTAAAATACCAGTGAGACAAAATGGGTTATATCACCTGAAGATTGGGGTAACAGCCTATATCATCAAATTAAGAAAATCATTGTCTTAAATTTGAAATACATGTAAGGACAGTCGCATATTGGCAGAAGTTAAATGTTTAAATTTAAACAAAATAAGTGACATTTAAAACTATGTATATTAATATAAAATGTGCTTTGTAATCTCTACAATTATAGAAAACCACAAAATCCTTATGTCTCAACTACACAGAAAATCTTGTTAATTTTCATTGCAGTAAAGCAAAGCTTATGAAAAGTCCCTTATGAAAACAAATGAAAAGGTATTTGAACCTTAGTGCAGGGTTTAATTCCCCTCAGTACCTCAAATTGTTAGTAATTTAATAAAGTTTTAGAAGGTTAAATTTTAGTTATAAACAAATTTATGTTTTTGTATGTTGATAATTAGGAAAAGGTATTTTGTGAAAATCTGAAGAAGCAAGATTGAATAGATAATTAAACATCACAACATTCTAATCAATAAATTAAATGGGTATGATTGTTCATGCCTATTCTGTTTCTTAGACTTTGTAAATCTTCATAAATCCCTTTTTATCTCCCCAAGATCATGTTGTCTATTTATTGCCACAAAGTAGGAGTTGTAGTCAAGGTTTCCTGTAAGTCTTTGCTGTACTGCTTCAAAGACTGTTAAAATAATAATTCATTGAGCAACCTCAAAGATGCCTCATACAATAGTGTTAATGAGCAATAAAGGAACAAAAAAGGCCACTTACGATGCAGAATTAGCAAATCTCTTAGAAATTGCCAAATTGACCAGCATCACTAGGAACCATGGAGAAAAGTAAAGGTGTTGTGACTCTGCAATAACAAATATCAAAACAAAAAATGTTTGATTTCATTTGGAAAGGATCATTTTTCCTGTTACCTTTTCTGAAACAATCCTCACCCTCTGTTCCCTTATTCCTGTTACAATTAGTCATCACCTACTGTTGCTTGTGATTTGTTGGCAGTCTATAGCTGCAATCTGTTGCTCTGCCACAGATCAATTCATTCAGCCCACAGACTCATTCCTGAATTCAGCCAAAATGAATATATATATATATATATATACACATATATATATATAATGTATATGTGTACTGTGTGTGTACAGAAAAGAAAAAGTCCAAGGTACATTGTTGTAGCTAATGTGGCAAATTATTCTTTTAAAAGGATCTTCTTAGAGGACACTCTTAATGAACACTGCATGTATTTAAACACATGTGAACAATATTAAGTGACCCCCTATGTGGAAGGGCTCAGAGTCCACATGTGTAGACTGTGGAATTTGAAGTATGTTTGTTTAGCATTGTCACTTTTACAGGAGACAATTTCAATGCAATATTTAAGTTAGAGAAGAGTAGTTGCTGCTGAGCCTACTGAAGAGAATTTGTAGAAACCCTGTTATTTATACCCACACACATGTAGATGTATATACACACCACTAAGTTTAAATAATCCCAGTAAGATTCATATTGCTCCGGTTTTTCAGCAAAAGAAATTATAGTTTAGTTGCAATCAATTTAACAGTCAGAGCTTTGGTGTAGCAAAATATGTGCTTCGTAGCCCTTCAAAATTTACGCAGTTTGTACATATAGATATACGCTGTATATATTTTGAAGTGATACGTATGTTGAAATTTTTTCTTCACTTAAAACCGTGCTGCATAATTGATTGGAAGAGTTACTCTCATTACAGTCTATTTTTGCAGCAAAGCAGAGGCTATTTGAGATGCTTGTGGTTTTTTTTTTTTTTTTTTTTCTTAAATGCTTTACTGCAAGGAAAGGAAAAACTAGTTATTATATAGCAAGATGCTATTCATTCTTGTTTTGTTCTGAACAGTGCTGCATTAAGCAACATCACTGCATGGTAAGATAAATAAATAAAAAAACTGTTTTCTCTATTAGCTTTTGGTATCACTGTTGTCTGACTCAGTAAGACCTTCTTTGGTGAAGCATACATACACACTCACATACTCGACGTTTACAAAATATGTAGTCTTTTGAGTTAGCTATCTCAAACCTCAGGAAGAGCTTCCTTCTGAATGTTTCTATATAATAGGGTCTCCTCAATAATAAGGCCTGGACCACAAGAGTTGCCAAATTAAGATAACTGGTTGGCTTTTGGGGAAATACTGCTGAACAAAAAGGCAGATGTTTCACTGTATGCGATGTGTTGATGGAACACCCTCAGTCTGTCAGCATGCATTTTCTCAAAGTGTAAACTATCCACTACTTTGGTTCCTGTTTCCATTTTGAGTTTTTGAAGAAGTCTCCTTGTCTGGCTCCAGGAAAACTACAAACTTTCTTCACTCTAGAAATAAGACAAGGTAGCCATTCATGAGAAATTACTCTAACTACTCAAGAAATACTTAAATTTTTTTTTTTCAAGGACACTTTGGAAGGAGGCTGTGAGTTATATGGACATTACGCAACTTAACAATTAAAATCATGATAGCTGAAGCAGAATTTAAACAATATACAAAAGCCATAGGGGCTAGTAAATAGCATAGGCAGGATTACATTGCAAAATGCTTGCATTTTAAGTCTAATTACTCTTTCCACTCAATCTTTTTATGAAGGAAAGAAAAAGATTATTAAGCATAAGTATCATGAAAATTGAGTGAAAATGTTACTTCAAGTAACTGAGGGATACAGAAAGGGGCAGCTCTGTTATACTTGGTTTTATGTTATTATTGCCTTTGTAATCATTTAGGTTAATTTTTTTAAAATAAAGTTTTTTTATAATTATATAATTTTCAGACTAAGACTAGAAAAATTACTTGGTGAATATAAGAATTCATCGAAACGTTACATAAAAGTCTACTTTTAACATGATTTCATTGCACATGGACTCTGAAGACTTTATCAAATTATCTGGATTTTACTAGATCTGAAAAAATAGCAGGAACACACAGAGAAACTAATTCAAAGATATTCCTTTGTTCTGGTAAATTACTACATATTCCTCTAGCTCCTTTGTATCTGAGGTTCTATAAAAAAAAGATTTTTTTGCCCTTCCAGTGTGTTTTATCCACCATTTAAAAACACATTTAAAATATATTGCAATTGCGTGAGAAGTGGCATAAATACATTTGGTGATTAATATTTATTTGATCAACTGTGAGTGCAACAATATGACTTCTAATTTGAAACCACACAAGCTTCCTTTTCAGCAACCCTGCCTTTCAAAGCCTTTCATTTGCTACATCACAGGCTGATCTTGGAAAAAGAACCTGTCAGATGTACTTTTCCCTACTTTTTTTCCAACTTGAACTGCTGAAATGGGGGGAGTAAGCGGTGAGCCCTATTTCCAGGTGTACCATATTGAAACTTACAAAAAAGTGTAAAGTGTGTGGGGGGATGGAGAATCTCTTGAACTCAAGGCCTGTGGGTAATTCCTGACACCTTGGCCTATTAAAACATGTTGTAGAGTACATATATTTGAAGGCCTGTATGTACACTATTTGCAATATACAAACACATCCACATCCACATTCTGCAAAAAATGAAAGAGTGGATGTCAAGGAGACATCTCTCAATATTAAATAAAGATCCTGTTCCTTTTTATATTATTATTCCTATTGTTTTATTTCTATCCCCTGTGCTGGTGGTGTCCTTTGTGGCACTTCAGCTATGATGAGATGGGCAGGCGAGCAGCTTTCTCCAGAATTGACGCCAGCTGGTTTGGAAGACTGGCAAACCCTCAACTCTCCCTCTATCCACCACGTTAGAGATCGACTTTATTATCTGCTGTAGCTCCATGCCATGCCCAGTCTCTAAAGGCCCAGAATGCAGGCATGTAACACAGCCCTATTCACCATTGCACTTATTTTGATTTAGTCATAACTTCAGGAATTGCCTTTTAACAACAACTACAAAAAATGTGAGGGTCATCCACTTCTAATGCTGGAAACCCTGTGATAATCTGTTCCATGCATTCAAATGAAAATATGACTTCTTGGCAGAGAATAGCATTATAATGTAAAATCCCATATGCTGTTATACAGTATGTTGCAATCTGTTTTACGGCTGCCTCTATTCTAACGAGTGAATACTGCCAATAAAGCAATTGAAGATAACACTAATTGCTTATTTCTGTGATCCATAATTTTTATGGCTGCATTATAGCTCTTTAGTCAAATAGATGCTTTTTGGCCTTTAAGATCTAGAACTCATGTACTGTAGCAATTGAGACTGGAAATGCACATGCTGGCCTTTTCTATGTTTGATGAATAGGATGCAGCAGAAAAATAGTTGAAAGATGCGAAAGAAAACAGAAGTCTTAAATCAACTCTAACAGGTAAACATTAGATTTGGTCAATATTTAGGTAACTTTAAATAAATAAATAAATAAATAAATGGCTGTGGATAAAATGAAATTAGGCTGTAAGGTCTTCTTTGGCTTTCATGCATTTGGGGGCTTGAGCACAAACGTGACAGTGGAAATCATGGTTGTGTGTGAGCACAGCTAGCTGAGATGAGGATCACATGTGATCCTGGGTTTTGCCACATATTGGACTATGTGGCTGTATGATCTTCAGCCAGTGATTCAACATTTTTGAGTTAGGTTCCTCTCAGAAGTACTAGGATGATTAAATGGATGTGCAAGCCCTTTGCTAACTGTAAGGTACTAGACACTCTCTTAGTGATTATCTGGCCTTGATCCCTGTTTGGGGCCATTATGACGTGCTTCCTCATGGATATGCTTATAGAATCTCCAAATAATACTGTGGTTATCCAAGAATGTATGCAGTCCTTTGCTACTCAAAGTGCAGCCTGTGGATTCGTAGCATCAGCAACACCTGGGAGCCTGTTAGAAACGCACAATCTTGGGCCCCACCCTGGACCCACTAATCAGAATCTTCCTTTTATCGAAATCTCCTGGTGATTAGTATGCACATGAAAGAATTAAGCCCTGATCTAGTCTAACTTATTTCGTACAACAGAAAGGTGAGATCAACAAAATGAGGTGATTCACAAGAGGTCACACAGTATGCTCAGAACTAAGCCAAGATGACAGCCCAGGTCTTCTGAACCCAAGCCTAATCCATGAGGTCACCACCACAAAATACAGAGGATTTCATTTTATCTTATGACAGATTTCATATTGACTACGTAGGCTAAAAAATGGGTAATATATTTGTAGCTTAAAATAGCATAATTCTAAGAAGTCATAGATGTTTTTGCTTTCTTTGGTCAAATAGTAAAATAAAATCAAAGCAAATAATCAATAGGTTATATTACTGAGCTTAAATTGTATGCAAAAATATCTAGATTTCTATTCATAAAGTCCAGTAAGTACATTCTTAAATTTCTCATATTGAAGAATTTAAGATATATGTTCTTAAATTCAGACAAGATGCAATTACAACGATCACAGGAACCTAGTATTCAATTTTTATATTTGTATCCAGCGTCCTAGCTATTATAATCTTTTTGGTAGAAAAGAGATGACGCTTATGTATAATAAACATATTTCTCCTACTCAAAGAGTAATACACAAAGCTCTGTGCCCAAAGATAGATGCCAAAGGATCTTACAAGCAATAGCTTAAAAATGCTCACAATTCCCCGATGAGATATACACACTAAATACGCAGTTTTAAAAAATATCACTAATTGGTTTCATTATACACACAGAAACACACATGGTATTTGCTATATTAGACACTCTTGTAATATTTCTTACATTTATTAAGAGTTGAATGGATGGAATGGGAAGACATTATGTTAAGTGAAATAAGCCAGGCACATAAAGACAAATATCACATGTTCTTATTCATATGTGGGAGGTAATAAAAAAGAAAAAAAAATTGAACTCACGGAGATAGCGAACAGAGCTGGTGGTTACAAGAGGCTGGAAAGAGAAGCAGAGAAGCCCATATGCAGCGGGCATGGTTAATGGGTACAAAATACAGTTAGATAGAATGAATAAGATCTAATATTTAATAGCATAATATGGGGACTTACTTAAAATAATTATATAATTTAAAATTACTAAAAGAGTGAAATTAGAATGTTCCTAACACAAAGAAATGGCAAATGCTTGAGGTATCAATACCCCTATTACCTTGAGTTAATCATTATACGTTGTATGCCTGTATCAAAATATCACATGTACCCCATGAATATATATAACTATTATGTGTCCATAACTAAAAATAAAAAATTTAAAAAAGAAGAAATTTACTAAAGTATATATATGTTTTTAAAAAGTTGAATACTGTGAACCACAGGCACATCATTATCTCATTTAATCTTCACCAAAATCTTATGGGGTACTATTGTCCTCTTTTTACAGATGTAGTGAGGAGCCCAGGGTTGAGAGAGATCAAGAAAAGAACTTGCCCAAGTATACATAGCTAGCAAGATAAAACAAAGGAGAAACTTAATGTGAAGGTTAAGTGGACCTTCCAAATCAATGTTGTGACTTTAAGACTTTGGAGTCCTAATTTCTTAAATCCTGATTTAACTCGATCTCTTTGGATGTGAACCTCTACCATGACTTCCTGCGGTCATATTGAGATGGTGGTGGCCTTGTCTTCCTTTTGTACTAAGCACATAGATCTGTGAAACCGCTGATGCCTCTTTTCTAACGAGTCAGGGTCTAGAGGAGTCTGCAGCCAGGTGAGGAGCCTTGAGTTGCTCTACTCTTCACAGTCAGACATTGCCTCCCTAAAGATGCAAAGTCTAGGTTCTTGGTTCAACAGTTCTACTTCTCTAGTGCTGAGACTGACAATAAAAAAGTCCAACATACTTGAGGATATTCTTAATGAAATCAGTTGCACAGGCTTTTGTAGAGAGGTACTGAAGTGGGGGAGGGAAAACAAAGCTAGCCAAAATATTTCTAGCTAGAGCTGTGGGAGCTTGGTGACCGAAGGTGCAGAACTGAGGAGAAATGATTGAGTGATAAAGGAGCAGGGAGAGAGAACCTTTACTAGTAATTGCAGAGACAGTCTAAATAAAATAGCAATTAATAAGCAAATGGTAGAATGATTGATCTAGAGCTTTCTCTCTAGCTTTCCTTCTTTAAGGAAACACAAGCAAACTTCAAATTTTAAATCCCATTTTATATGACACATCCTGCTCCTTGCTAATAGTCTATCTGTGAAATCTCTAAAACTGTACCTTGCCAAATGTTAACATCAGTGTATTCTGAAACCTCATTATGAAAGGAATATAATCAGAAAATAAGGAATATTGCAACCAGCTGTAACCTATAACATTCTGGTAACTACCCTGTTAGAAGAGATAAACCCTGATTACTAAATTCCAATGCTTTGTAACACCTCAGAGGAAAGAAAAAAAAAAAGACAGTTTGTCCTTCACTTGTTTTTCTTTATATTAGATGATTAGATTCTATATTATCTTAGAGTTTTAGGTTTGACTATCTGATTTTTTATAAAGTACTGGAGAAAAAGTCAGTTTATATATCTCTACCCCCTAACATATTATTTGAAGATATAGCAGTATTTATGATACCTCCTTACATAGGAATTAATACTTCCCTATGTAAGTATTAATGGGATTTTTTTTTAGAGAAAAGGACAGAGTAGCAAGTCATCTCTTGGATCTAAAACAAATGTAAACCACCTCAAAACTCTGTTTTCTTAGAAGAAACCTCATGCCACGTGCAGCATATCAAGATTATAGACACAGAATTATCCCGCATTCTTTTTTATTTACATCCAGGTGTAATTTGTGAAAACTTTCTGCTTCATTTTAGAAGTGAAACTCTAGCATTGCCTTCTTGTTGGGCTCTGATCAGTTTGGTGTTTCAGATACACCAAAGGGCTTTTAGTTCAACTCTTTGTGAAACTGGCTAGTTTCCTAAAGTTATTCTTCTATTATAATTTAACACATTAAGAAGAGAGTAGAAAAAAAGAGATAGTGTGGTATTATTTTATTACCACATAAAACTCCACTGTCAGAATGGAAAATGTAGGAAAAGCTTGGCACACAGATGGCTAAAAACTTAAAGCTGAGTAAATGATCAGAGAGAGAAAAACAAAATAGTATCGAATCTATGTTTCTCCATTTTTTTTGTATGCATATCCTTGAATTTGAAATTCAAATAAGGAACATATATATATATATATATATATATAATCACAAACAATTTTTTGATAAACAAGTAGGCCAGATATCCAAACAAGAAGATGCCGTTCTGCCCTCTCATTCCATTTAATAACAGAAGTCCTTGTGTCACCTTATGTTATAGGAATGGAATTATAGGGATTAATATGAACAAAGTTAACCCCTTTTAACTTACCATCACATAACGTTTTCAGCTTTCACGCCATGAGGACTCTGAGCAGTGCAGGGTGGGGGGAAATTGGAGGGGTGCAGAGGAAAGGAAGATGTGAGGGGAGAGGAATAATAGAAACCTTTTTAATACATTGATGTGAAATGAGAAGTAATTCAGAAATGCAATTTAGTGATGACCTCTCCTCTGGGTGGATATGAAAAACAGCCTTGTTTTCTTTTATAAAGAAATGCTGGCATGCTTGACTTTAGTGAATCAAGAGAATTGTTTGGCAAATAACAGTGATGGTGTGTGTCCTTGTCAGAACACCTGCTGTATTCTCCCAGCAAACGCTGGGGCCACGGCGTCTCTCCTCTAATGACACCTCATCAATCCGCTCCTATCAATGTCCCAGCCATGGAGGTGACTTCGAGTGCTCAGAAGCCTTAGAAAATGTCAACGTTTTGGGAGAAAAGGTCAGTCACAGCTTCCCCCCCACCTCCCCTGCCAAGCCACCATGGGCCTGGCGTTCATTATCCTAATTAAATCCAGCAGCTGAACATCTTCTTATCTGTAGGGGAGGAGAGCAGGGGCATGATGCAATAGGATTGATTTGCATATCCAAAGTTAATTAGTACGGAGGAGCAGGTGTACAGTAATAATAATTATCACACATGACAATCACCTGTGACCACTTCCCCGCGCCCCTTCCGGGATTCAGCACAGTGATTGCTGGCTGGTTTTTTCCTTGCTTGATACCCATCCTGAGCTGTTTATGTCCTTGTGCCTCTCTTCACAAACCTGCTGTGAGTAGATTGTCTGTTCCTTAACAGGCGCTGTATTTTTCTCTAAAGGTATATTTTCCCCTGTTTCATTTGGAGGGAGAGACTATTGTAAGGCAGCTATTTTCAATTTTGTTTGCTGAAGTTGTCACATCCTGTTGGAGCCTGCGTATTTATTTTTAGATTACATGTAAGTGGATAAGGAAAAAAAAATTGCTCAGGATATTAATTTGAAAATCCCACTTTGCATCATTTGAAGATTCTATCTTGAGCATATGCTGGGAAATCAGTCTGATCCAAAATAAACTTATTAGGCAAGAGACACATGAAACCAAGTGACGATGTGATGTTTGCCACAAGATTGTCCATGCCAGCTTGAAGAGGGCAGAGGGAGCTGAATACAGAGCCTAAGTCTTCCCAGTCTGTGGACAGTGCAGTAAAATGCAGGGTTGTGATGCTCATTGGACACAAACCTGAAGAAACTGAAAAAGATTTGGGTGGGTTGTTTAGTATCTGCAGAATACAGGGTAAACAAACAAACACTAGAATGATACTCCAGCAGGAAGACGTCAAACTGTAGCCTTGAAGCAAATTCAGTGCAGCTTGCAGGATGGCTCTCATGATGCCTTCATCGCAGAAAGCTTAGATAGATTACACTCTTTGGATTTAGTTTGCACATAAATGTGTAGGGTATGCATGTTGAAAAGTGTTTTCTCTGTCAAACGAGGGTAATTTTTCCAAATTAAGCCAAAAAGAATGCCCTGGAAATTGGATGTGCCTGTATAGAAATGAATTATTGCTGTATATTGTACAGGAATTTAACAGTCACAATGGTAGGCTAATAAGTAGGTAAGAACAGAATATTAAATACAAAGAAAGTTTTGTGGGTAAAGGAGAGGCATTAATGTTAAATTAGCTAGGAAGCTGTGACTGTTTTTAATTTTTTTTTCGACTTTTGTCTCTTTCACTTTTATTTGTCAGGGTACACTTTTGCCAATCAAGTCAAGTATAACAGGTAGGCCTCCCTTTCACACAGCTTTAATGATAAGCGACAGAGACGGCAAAAGGTACTCAACTGCCTGCAGAATGCATTAAAAATTTAAAACTTTACTTATCAGTCTTTTATAAAAACTTTCTGTAATTGTACAAAATTATTTTCCCACTGGGTTACCTTTCAATATGGAGTGCAATTATATTTCTGACACAAAATAATTATAGTTTAAAAAAGCTATAAGAAAAAAGTATTTATTTTTAAAGCAAAATTCATCCATTTTACATTCATGAAGTTATTGCAATGAAAAATTAAGCAGTTGCTGAGCCAAAATTTCAGTTCAGAACGTTTAACTTTCAGTACTAGACAGCTAGGTGGAAATCTAGTCTGCAGAAATGAAAGGAATTATGGCTTATGGTCAAAGTCTTTCTAGTCCTTGTATGTTTACTGAGGCAATACATTTATGTATTATGCCTTTAACCTATCCTTATCAGTGTAGCTAAAATATTGCATCTAAATTCTTTCCAACGGGATAAAAACTATTAGTAACTGTGTTTTGGGGAATTACCTGTGTTTTTTCTATATGCCTAATATCATCTTAGGTAAAGGTTTTAAATTCAAGAACTGCTAACTCTGGAGAGTGGGCTCTGCGTGTGCAGAGCAACATTCTAATAATTTCCAAGTCTCCACTAGTCATCTTGGTCTTTTATCTAAAATCCTACTGATCAAGTTTCCAGAAAAGAGGTGCCCTATGTTCATTCTCCCAAGAGACAGAGATCAACACGTATTCTCTTGAGCATCTTTTGTGTAGAAGTTGCTATAGTTGAAACTCTGGGAAATATGGAGACAAATTTATATTTCAAGCAGGGGCTTTTGGAATCAGCTCAAATTTCCATAAAAGCTGACATGACTACACTTTCTTAGCTCACACCCTGATGGCACATTCTTTTTGAATACAAGGAATACCTATTGTGTATTTAGTAAGCACTCAGCACGGTGTTAGGCAATTGCATTGAAATCCAAAGATTTTCAAGTCTTGTTCAAATCTTTTCTTGTCTTCAACGAACTCACAATTTAGAAGGAAAATTAGACATGTGAAAACCAAACTATAATTCTATATGATATATTCCAGGTCTCTTCTAAGTGAGGAGTGTGCCATGATCCACTTGTTGTCAGAAAATACTGGAACTTGTATGTATATTTATCTTTCACGGTTTTTCTTTTTTCTTTTTTTTTTCTTTTTGAGACGGAGTCTCTTTCTGTCGCCCAGGCTAGAGTGCATTGGTGTAATCTCAGTTCACTGCAACCTCCGCCTCCTGGGTTCAAGAGATTCTCCTGCCTCAGCCTCCTGAGTAGCTGGGACTACAGGTGTTCGGGATCACGCCTGGCTAATTTTTGTATTTTTATTAGAGACGGGGTTTTGCCATGTTGGCCAGGCTGGTCTTGAACCTCTGACCTTAGGTGATCTGCCCAACTCGGCCTCCCAAAGTGTTAAGATTACAGGCATGAGCCACCACGCCTGGCCCATGGCCATTATTTTAAATTTCTCTTTTTGTACTTCATGTACACAGCATAAATATATAAATTGGGGACCTAAAAACTTAAATTCAAAATTTAAATGATGTTCTACATGGAATATGTTTATATTTTTATGTCATATGTAGAAGTTTTCATAATTCATTTGGAAACTAGCATCTTATGGTTATGGTTATACTGAATATGAGAGGTTTGGAAACTTTAATTATAGTCTCGATTATACTACTAGTTAGTGTATCTTTAAACAAATAATTTAACATTGAACATATCCAAGGTTCTGTGACTTATCTTTTTGCCTAATACCTCCTCCTCTTAAATAATAAGCATGTACTGAGAGTTAACTTAGATTTAGAAACTTTTCTAAGCAATCTAAGTGTATTAGTCCACTTGATACTCATAACGTTATTAGAAATGTACTATTATCCCCATTTTACAAATGAAGAAACTGAAACAAAGACAGATTAAATAACTTTCCCCAGGTGGCAAAGCTAAGAAGAGGCAGGCCAGGAGTCTGAAGATGGGGTTAGAGAATTTCTAAAATAATTTTTAATTCTTAATTCATTGAGTTTCCTATGGTAGCGCTAAGGGCTCATTTGATCATTTATTGAACACTTACTTTGTGCCAGACATTGTGCTAGGTGTAGATTATACCAAAATGAAAGACAACTCCCAGTCTATTGGGAAGACAGCCATGTGTGTAGCCATGGAAACACAGAAGGAAAAGCATGAACTGGCCAGGAAATGTCAGAAAGAACAATATTAATAGAAGTGCCAAAGTGGAAGTAGAGAATGACAGGTAAATGGGGCAAGTGAAGGTATTAAACCAGAGAGGGCGGCATTGCCAGGGAGCAAATGTAAAAGCGAATGGTGTGTGTGAGAAAATGAAAGCGGCTCAGCATGGTAAGAGTCCATGTTGTGTATGGGAGGAATAACGAGAGGCTGGAAGTGGGACAGGGGCCAGATCCTGAATAGCCTTATTTGTTGAGTGATTTTAGCTTGTAGTGGATAACGAGTTACTCAGAAACTTTAAGGGATGGAATTATATGATTAGATGTGTATTTTAGAAGTTCTATTCTGGCTCTAGTGTGGAGATTGGAGAGGAGAGATGTGAGGCTGAGGACTGGGAATTTCGTTTTAAGAGAATCGAACTTGTCTGTTCACTCTTTCTTTCTTGAAATTCTGTTAATTACTCATTGATTTATCCTGTATTTTTTGATGTGCCTACTATGTGCCAGACATTGTTCTAGATGCTTGAACTCTATTAGTGAAGAATACAGGCAAAAATCTTTACCCTTGAGGAGTGTAAACCCTGGCATAATTCATGTGTAATTATAAGGAAGGACTTGGCTAAAGGGACAGTGTGGTTAGAGAGGCGGAGATGGATCTGCGAGATGTTTCGAAGGCAGAACTGACAGGACCAGTGATTAGGACTGAATCATGGATTTTTAAAATAAGATCTGAAAAACCATAGAGAATTCATCCTTGTGAACGAAAATGATCCCAACAATAAAAGATGGAATTTACTATTCAGGAAAGCTGGAAGAGGGCAGTCAAACTGACTTTATGGTCACTGGGAGTAGGGTGAAGAGGAATGAGTAGCCACTGGGAGCATTATTTGGTCCATCAAGATGATTCAGGAGACTAACAGCCAATTGCCCACCACTAACCTTTTGACCTTTGATCTCAGAAGTTTCCAGAGCAAAACGTCCTCTTGAAAGTTTTGATTTTTACTTTTGGAAGGGGAATGAATACACCATCACTGGCAGCTACGTTTCTAGAAAGGACTTCCTAAAAACAAAACAATTAAACATAGAGGTTTTATATGGTGAATTTAGATTCTCATGCCCTACAAAAAGCTCAAGCCCTGTGATTATCTTAGCCCAATCAGGGTGAGTCAGACCCACCTATTGCAAACTTTAGAGAATAATAGATTAACTTTGTAAATGAAAAGAGACAGGAAGTTGATGTAGAAGTTTAAATCACACTGAACTCTGCAACAAGTCTCAACAGGAAACAATAGTAGTTTGCCACCTGTGGTCTCCTTGACCTGCTAAGGTATATGCATATAAAGCTTTGTAGAAATCATAACCAACAAAGAGAGGCTGGCTAAGTGGATGGCTAGAACGTCAGATTTTCAGGACTTTTTCTGTCCTTAGTGTTGACTTATTTAAGTCAAGCTTTGGGTCAGATTCTTGACTCTTGCATGCCTGTTTGTCCATTGGGAGAAGGGGAAGAAGAGCAGTACTTGGCACCCAGAGAAGGTTCATGAAGTGCGTTAAGGGCCTGACTTGAAAGGCTGTAACGTTATACAGAAGTGGATAACGTTCTATTTTTATTGACAGCATGAATAAGAAGTATAGGTGGTCTGACTGAAAATATCTCTGAATAAGAGTCTTTTCAGAAATGTGGAATTATTGTCAGAGGCCTGGAAGGCAGTGATGTCATACGCCTTGGCCCTGGACATTGTCATTTGGCATTGAAGGGGCAGCATTGGAGTTGGCCTCAGATCCTCACCGGCTCAGAGGTGTGGAGGAGGGAGAGCAAGTAGAGTGCTCCTTCTCCACTGTTGGGGCCCTATTACATGCTGCTGAAATAACTTTGACACCTTGGGGCTGTTAATGCAAATTTAGAGAATAAATTGGTCTTGGATGAGTGATAAAATGCAAACAACAGGGAAAGAAAGGGTCTTTGTTTACTTTCTCTTTTCCTGGTGTATGGCTGAACAGGTTAAACACCTGTGAGAAGAGGGTGCTTCAGGGACACCCTCATACTCAAATTGTTCATGGGTGTCTTGGAGATTGCACTCCTTTCCTTGTGCAGTGATTAGTTGCCTCTTCATCACTGGCGAGGCTGGCAGCGAGGAGCAGGGCCTTCACCTGCAGGTGTTGCCATGGCAAAGGACACTTGGAATAGATTCAGGCAACATTAAAATGCAAAAGTGAAAATAAGAATAGAGAGAAAATAGAAGCTTGACTCCTAGAGACATTTGAGTGGATCAAATCGCCTCCCTCATAGCAGCCATTGCCAGCCTTGAGATCAACCCCACCTTTTCCCTCTTGACTCCTGAGGTTCTCTGAGGCCTGGCTATGAGGTGAAAAGCCATCTTTTTTTTTTTTTTTTAACACAGTTAAATTTAAATTATTTTGTTCCTAGGAAATATGGTTTGGTTTCTTAATCCAAGCAAGATTAAGAAATTATGAAATGAGAATTGGTTTTTGGATGCTATGAAACAATTCCTTTTTTTTTTCTTTTAAATTCAGTAGTTGGCTAGCAAAGTAGCTCATTTTATTGGCTCTGGATTTTTCTCTCATTACTGTCTTCTTTAACATCCACGTGGCTTATCAAAGAAGCCAAGCCACATTTTTCCTGTGTCATCCCAAAAGCCTTTGCCTTAAGTTTCACTTGGTTTTCACATTGAATTAAGCATTCTCTTTCTTACCACTTCTATATATTTGCCTATTATTCAGAATAGTCTGGTTTATTTACTAAGCTTCCCTAGAACTTGAAGATAGTTATGGTCAGATTTCCTGTAGGTCATTATTCTCTAAGTCAGACAATTATCTGTTTCTGTAAATATTTTAAGAATTCCCAGTTAAAGCCAGTGGCAGATTCCCTTTTTACACTCTGACTTGTTGATTCGCTTTGTTATCTAGGTAGTGATATTTAATAATAACATAGTAGAAATAAATATTTGTTGACTGCATAACCAGTTACATTCAAATTCTTGGGGATGGGCCTAGATAGAGGTGCAATCTCAATGCTCCCTAGGCTTGAGAAACTGTGTGGTGTAGGTTCATGGGATGATTGGGAAGATAATGTCTGTTCCATGGTGGATACCTGAGACACATTGGTTTCCTGAATTGCTTATGAGTTCTTGTTAAAAAAAAACAAAAGTACCTTGCCTTTGGATGCTCAGCTAGGTTGTGGGAACAGGGAATGGTGTGGGAAAAGCTTGGGCCTAGGACCAACGTCTGTGGGACTCTATCTGCTCTTCTGAATCTACTGAGAATGATTAGCTACTCTTTGGTGCTATTGCTATTAGAAACCAGAACTTAAAATAGATTATTTCTTAAAATGGAAGGGCTTGCAGTTAACTCAGGTCTGTACAGGGAGGCCGCATTGTTGGTAAGCACTTGGGCTGGGAGGAACCATCTTCTGAACATTGGAGTTTTCTGCATGCTCTGTGGATTTTCATTTCATCTCATTTCTGTGTTTCCTCTAAAAATGAAGAGAAAGTTTCTTTATAGTGAACCATCTTTTATGTAATCTAGGGTACAATTAACCCTGCTCGGCTTTCATCTTAAAAGTCGATTCAAGTAAACAAATGACCTTTCTGAAGAAAGGTCACTGGGGAGGTTGTATAACATCTGTTCTATGCTGGAATCTGGGAAGTCCTCACAGGTCCCACAATAAGAAAATTTTATTTAAGTGGGCTAGGAGAGAAAGGGCAAAAAGAGAAATGAAGTACTGAACTGTAATTGTCCTACATTTGGAGGTTAATATATTTCCTAACTTTGCTATGCACAAAGAAAATTGCCTCCAAAATGACTACTAATGCTAGCAATCTTTGACAGTTTGAAGGTCAATATAGTAAATTTTTTTCTGAATCTACCTGGAAAACGGTATGCACAAAGATTGCACCAGATTTTCTGAATATTCTGGTCAAATTCTGATCTGGTCGTACAGTTTACCAATTGTCAACATGCCAATACCCTATACATGAAGCTGAGGCACCAGAATGATTTGTTGTCTGCGGAACGCCACCCTTATTCCACACTATAAGTTGGTCCCAGAAGTTCTTTGATGGGACGAAAAGAATGAATGCCAAAGTTGAATGAGTTACAGCCGCTACCACCTAATTAAAATGATTTTGTGCCAGTTGCTTTTGTTGGGCAAAATCCACACACAATATAATTTTAATCCTGTTTATATGCACTCTTGGGATAGATTTGAGATCAGCATTGCCATTTAAGTGAGGTTAATCAAGCATACTGTATGTAGCTTTTGTTTCTCCACTGTATGTGAAAGGTGACCACTGCTGACAGGTTACCCAACTGGCTGCTTACTCTGTTAACAAGAAAGAGGTGGTTTTCGGTGTCTGGTCATTAACCCAGCCTCAGCCCCAGCGACTCTTTGCCTAGTCCTTGGAATAGTGCAGCTGTTGTCAGTCGCGGAGGAGAACTCTAGTTATGAACTGCTTTGCCTTGGCTGCAGTGACATGCTTCTACACAAGGGGAGGGGGCGGGAGAAAAAAAGGAAAAAAAAATACAACTCCCCTAAAAAGCAAACATGGTTTTTTTTTTTTTGTTGTTGTTTTTTTTCCTCTGTATGCCTGGCTCTGTTTATGTATATAAAACGGACATTATGGTGGAGTGAAAAAGACCCTCGTAAAAATCCTTCTTGAAAACTATTGTTGCTGACAGCCGTGACCTCTGTGAGTCTGCATGTTTACCCATAATTCATAATTAACAAAGACATTAGAACTGCCACAGGAGAATTCTGGGCTTTATTTCTTTCTAACTGGGCAGTACTAATGCTGGAAGTGCTCCCAAATCAGTGATTTAACATTTCAGGAAATCTTGGAGAGGCAGCAGAAGCCTCCTTATATAGCTCATACACTGGGACTTTGGTGATACAGATACGGCCGAGATAATTATTCAGCTCTCGTTATTGCTGTAGCTCTGCACCTGATCCCCGAGCCATTAGAGCACTCTGCAGGTTATTACAACTATCAAACATCAAGGTCTCTTTTCTAGTCTCTTGACTATGTGGTTATCATTTTACTTCTTTTAAATCCCCCATCTGCATAGAAAGCCTCTATGTTTTTTACAGAGATCTGCTCACAGCCTTTCCCCCGCCCTTTCTTTATTGCTCCCCAAATGGAGCCCTTTTCTTACCAGCACATTAGCATAAAAATATAAACCTCATGCTTCTCCACTTGTATTGTTTTTATACCCTCTCTCGTTTGATTTCCTCTTTGAGGCTGTGCACACCTACACTTTAATTTGGGCAGCCAATGATTCAGTGGAAGTGAATTCTCTTGAGCTCAAGGAGACCATGATAATATAATTTCTGATGATGGGTGTTGTCAGTGCCCATGTTTAACCTTTCTCTTAGTTGAAGGCCCTCTTAACTTTATTATATGTTTCTACCTATTGCTGCTGTGTCATAGATTTTTGCCCCAAACCAGCAAATTGCAAGAAAATATAATGACAATTTGCAAGAAAAGGGGGAAATTTTGTACTGTGGGTGTATTTAAGGATTCATTAGTTTTTTTTATCTCTTTACCAAAAAGTGTACCCTTTCTTGAAATTTAATATGAAACTGTCTTTTTGATGACATATATTTTCAGTTTTGGTCACAATATAGTTCTGTAATAAGTTTGCTTCCATTACTTTTCTAAATAAACTATAAGACGATCAAAACCAGACAGGTCTGAATATTCTGAGCCCTGTATCAGCTATCTAGGCCAAGCAGTGACTTATGCTACATAAAGATAATAATATAAATTAAGAGTCTGAAGCAGGTCTCTGTGAATTGCATCTTAAAGGAAAGCAAGTTGTTGTTTCTGAATGTTTTACACAGACTTGCTTCTCTTAGAAACCTTTATTTAGCATGATCTCCCCCAAACACCTGTAATAAAAAAAAAAAGGCACTCCACCCGCAGCAGGCCTATCTATAGAAAAAGCTAATTCACAAGGGTGAGGGGCAGTCACAGACAGTATGGTGGGGCTGAGAAACATATGGCTTCCTCACTTAATATTGCTGCACAGCCGTCCCACACCATATTCCCTTAAATGGGCATTAGCTTTGTAGCCAAATTAGCAGGCTATAAAAAAAAAAAAGAAAATAAAGGCACTTTTTGATACTACAAAAAACCACCATTAAACATGACTTGACAGCATCTATCCATTATCTCTGTGTATGTATTGTCAGCATGTGTAGTAAGTGTTGCATGTAAAAAAATGAAATATAGAGAGGTTTCAAATGTAGGTAATGTTTTTATCATGAGCAGTGAAAGTTAAGTAACTATATGCTTTAATCTGTACTTTACTTCATCAGCCTATGCAGAGAAACCATCTGATATTCCTGACTTATAGAAGAGGCTGGCTTCTTTTAGGATCTCCTTCTGGCCCCTTCTGTTGAACCAAGGAGGTTTTAAATATTTTTAAAATCATATTCTCCTCTTTTGTTAACTTAATGGTACATGTGTATTTTCTTCCCTAGGAACTAAGGATAGATTTCAACACAAAATGTATATCTATTAATGCAAATTTGTATAGATCAACTATAAAAGTAAATCAGTAGGTAGGATTTGTTGCGAATTGTTTCCCCATTATCAATGACAGCAATAAGAATGCTTCACCCTGGGAACTTTGTATTATTGTTGAATCATTTGAATACTGTCAGAGGTTTCCTATTTAGGATATACTTTCTTTCTTTCTTTTTTTTTTTTACTACTATGTGAAATTGTAATTCCTCCACATGTGGTGATCTTAATACCAGAAATTTTGAGTTAAAATCTTTCTTTTTATCTAGTCTTCCCTTCTTATTTAATGTGAAAACAAACTCAGAGAAGCCAAATAACTTGCATAAAGTCACACAGCCAGCTAGTTCATGGCAAACTTTGGTTCTGGTCTCTTGACCCTTTTCTCTTTCTACTATACCACATTGCTGCTTCCAATAATTGTATAATTATCGATATTCCCAAAGCAAGAGAAGGCACTTGTGAGTTTTATTTCTAGAAGAAGTGATGGTTTGTTCTTAGCCATTCATTCGCTCATTGGTGAGAAAAATGCATAAATTTGCAAGATGGCGGGCCAGCAATATGGCAAAGGTCTTTTCTTTGTATGACAACCAACTGACCCCTAAATGAATTGAACCCTGACCCCCTTCCTCATTAGCTCCAAGAAAGCTAACTAGCCCAGAAACAATTGTTACAAGCAAGCTACAACACAAATCCACCATGTTATTCCTATGGGATTAATTAGAGAGCTAAAACAATGCTTTCTCTTTGAAAGACATACAGAATCATATTGTTATGTTCTTCTGACTTGTGAACATCTTGAAATTTAATGCAAAATTTTATGTAAGAACAAACATATATTACTCTGGAGAGAGGGTTCCAAGTTTGCATAAGATTTTCACAATGTGTGTGTGTGTGTGTCTGTGATCCAAAATAGGGTAAAACAATTGTTCTATTTCATGCTCCAGTGCATTGTGCTGATGTCATCACTGGTATTGGTGCTCTACCAAAAACACAAGAATTGCATTATGCTTCATTATATTGGAGTAATATATTATTTATGTATTTTTTTCTTGAAAAAAAGGATAGCAAGTAAATTTATACATGTGGCCCTTATAATTAGCACCAAATCAATAAGGAGTAATTTGGGTATTATGACAATTTAGTTTGAATAGGGATGAATGCCACCCAAATCTTGAGTGCTGACTTTCATACCCAATCAGAAAAAGAATGCTATGGCCTTTAGTGAAAGGATGTGATAGTATCCAGGATAAGGAGAGTGGATTATACTAAAAACGAAATGTTCAAATATTTGACAGCATCTTTAACTTCCTTAGATGTTATATAATAAATAGTCAATAGGACCTTTCTAGTAATCAGGGGGTTAAAGCACTATAAAGAAACTTCCATATGTACTTTGTTATCCAAGAGACAGATAGAGAGATGTCGTTCTACTGATATATTACATAAATCATGGTGCCAGCCAGAAAAACAACAGATGACCAATTTGTACAAAGCATTTTTTCCTTATGTTACATTTATTTAAAATACATTAAATCGTTGTGCTAAAATTGAGGCAGCTGGCAGTCCAGGCAACCTTATAAGATTTGTGTTTTCTGGATCCAGGCCTATTCATTTGGAAAGGTGAAACCATTGGGCTAATATATTTGCTTAGTCATATGCCAAGCCCTTGGAGAATATAGGTAGTCCAGAATTTACCATGTATTCCATTTTTTTTTAAATCAGAAATCTCCTGACAAATGAAAGTCAGATGGTTAATGCCCATTTACTTCCAAGTGAAGTCACTAATTAATGGTGCCAAGTCTCAACCCAAAGAAAAAGACTCATATGGGATGTAATCTGAGAAATCTGGCCATTTTCCAGGGGCTTCTTGTCTCTTATTTTATGTACATCAACAACGATGTGATGCCTAGTTGACCTTAAAAATAAAAGTCGTGTCTGAGTTGGGTGGGTTTGTGTTAAACTGATTCAAGCATGGGCCTAATATGTTGATGGAATTTTAATGTTTGCTGTAGCGTTGTTTTAGCCCATAGTTTTTATCAAACTCTTAATGAGTGATGACCTCCTCAAAATGGTAAAGCTCACTCACTGTTAAGGATTTTATACTTTGCTTAAATCAGCTTTCAGTGTCTATTGTCAACCTCATTCAAAACCAATACTGGATAAATAGGGCCATAAGAGAGAAACTCATCTTAAGTGGTCTAGTTTCCCATTGTGGCAATTTCTTAAGTGACAGCTTAACTTCTGTTAGTGGTCTCATACGGATGTAATGGTCTTATAGGCTGTGGTCATGTGAATACCTAGTCACACAATGACATTAGTTATTCAAATGAGAAGTTATTGGTTTCAACACATTTGTCTTCCCAGTTGGCCAATATTCGGAAGTTGGGATTTCTTCAAGAAGCTTAAACTTTAAAATTGAAGCTACCAAAATGATAGGTTTCTATTTGAATTCATCAACTATTTTTGTGTCACTACTGTGTGCAAAACATGCTAGGAACATATTTTGTAAATTTTTAAGGACTTAAATATTCTTTTTCTCTTAGGAGCCTGAATTCTCTTAGGAGCATAAAAAAGAAATACAAAACAAAGTCTGTTCTCTCTGTTTATGATCTTGATGGAGAGATTTGTATTTTAGAGAGACATGGAAACAATTAACAGTTCCAGACCATGAATTATACCTAGTTGAATGTCAAGATATATAATAGAGATGGTCATGACTAGTTGATAAAAGCAGAGGTTATAGAAGGTCATTAACCTAAAGAGATCATTATGGAAGGTTTCTAAAAAGAACACTAATGGAAGAGGTAGCAATTGAAAAAAGCTCTAAAGTGTGGAGAAGATTCAGATGTGTAGGGTCAGGAAAGCATTTGATAGTGTTGGCTGACAATGAGAGTATTCTAATAGATTCATAGCACCACTATTAGAATGCATATATGACAAGTTTTATCTGTGAGCACTTAAAAAATGGTTAGTGGCTTCCCATGCTGGAGAAGGACAAAAATATGAAGCAGGGAGAAAGGAATTGATTTTTTTTTCCCTTTAAAACTAAGGGTAGGCTGCAAAATAATGGGGACAACCTTGGGGACTTGAAAATATTTCCATCAAGAGCCCAGGAAAGGGCACAGGTGAAGGATTCTTGATAATTGTATTAGAGCTAGATCCAGAAATGCTAGAATTTAATTAGTAGAACATGTTCATGGAAGAGCTTCCAGGATTGAAAACCTAGGACAAAATCATGTCCAAATTAAGTAGCTTTGATTGACTTTTAAAAGGTTCAGATAACGTAGAGATTTCTTATTTTCATCTCAACTAACAGATATATGTTATATATATACTGCTAAGTAGATGTGTTACAATGTATGTATGAAAGGATTGAAGTGTGGTAGAATAAAGTAGAGTACATATGCTAGTAGAATACCTGTCTTAGTCTGTTTGGCCTGCTATAACTAAATACCATACACAAGCTAGCTTATAAATGACGAATTTATTTCTCTCAGTTCTGGAGGCTGGGAAGTCCAAAATCAAGACTCTAGTCAATATCACATCTGGTGAAGGGTTGCTCTGACTCATTGATGGCACCTTCTTCCTGTGTCCTCAAATGGTGGAAGTGGCAAAGAAGCTCAGTCAGGCCTCTTTTTATAATGGCGCTAATCACCTCACAAAGGCCTTACTTTTAACAATATCACTTTGGAAATTAGGATTTCAATATATGAATCTGGGGGGACAGCAAATATTCAGACCGTAGCAATAACCCAAATGATTAACCAATAACCTCAAGGTAAGTTAAAGTTATTTATCAGTCTGAATTTTTAATTGATTTGAAATCATGCCCAACCATTATTTTTTTCTCCATGTGACACATCTTAAAAACTATCAAGACTTTAATGGAAAAAAAGAAATTAGGTTGATCTGTCTTCTACAAAGTGACAATAATCAGAACTGTGGCCAAGAATGAGGCTTGGTTTACTATAACATTGGTTTCTTTTCTTCTCTGTACTCCCCTCCACCCCGCTTCCCTTTATCTCTAATAAAGTGTTAGAGTTTGAATTCTTAAATTATAAGGAGTCATTTTCTCATGCAAGGGGACAGTATCTTCCTGCATCTTAACAAGATCTAAAATTTTGAGCAATTTATAATAAAATCAAGATTTCCATTCTATCTAGATACATCAAGCATGGTCAAGGATAGCAGTAGAGTACAGAGGTTGGGCATTCAGGCTTCGGGGTCAAAGAACTTGAGCTTGGATCCCAAGTTTCTTTCAAGTGGGTAAAATGCCTATGCTGTGTAAAGTCAAGTTGCTATAACTCTTTCAGTTCAGGTACCTTATCTGTTAAATAAGTATAACAGATTATATTTCATAAATTTATTTCAAAAATTAAGATAATATATGCAAAGCACTTCACATAATACCTGAAACAAAAAGCTTACAGCCATTGTACCTTTTAAAGTCACATTGTTGGGGTTCAGCACATACCAAATCAAAATGACTGTAGGAGACAAGAATATGCCACCCTAAAACATACTTGTCATATTTTGGGCAGTTTATTTTGAGAAACTGTAGACACAGGAGTTGCCCTGAAAAGTTGCCCTTTTGTAAATAAAATTTACATCTATAAAGGAAATCTATATTAGTATAAGTATCTGTATTTGGAAAAGGGCTGTTCCTAGACAACTATTATTACTTGAGAGACTTTTTTTCTGCATAACAAGGTGACATTTATTTACCATTTCTTCCTTTCTCATTTCTTCCTTTCTCCCTCCCATAACTTGTCTCTACCAACCCACTAGGAAACCCAGCCCCATTCCTTTTTGTAGCTCAGGATGCTACATAAGCTTCAAGCTTTGTCTTCTTTGAGTCATATTTTTGTGGGACTCTCATGTGTACTTACATAACTAAATATGGCTTTTTTTCCTGTTGATATGTGTTATGTCAATATAATGCATTGCCCAGCCACAGAACCTGCAAGGTAAAGAGAAGCTACTTTTTCCTCCCCTAGAGTACTCATGTCTGACCTTAGGCCTGGCCAGTGGAACATCCCAGAGTCCTTTTACCATCACTTTCACATTAAAAAGTTACATACTAGACCTCAAAATTTAGGATATAGATCCTATGTGTTCACTGACTGCATCCTTGAGAAGTAGTTATTTATAATGTGAACTAAGCATTGTTCTGCCTCTGGTCCTGTTGAAATCAGTCTTCCATTCCTCCTCCTCAGCAGCGGGCAATTCCTCAGCCTTGCTGAACTGGCTGTGACATTGCAGGACTCCTGAATAATATGTCCTCCAAACTGGTTAGTGTGCACATGTGGTAGCTAATTTTTTTTCCTGACCAATCTTTTGTATTATGAATAATCCATGTTCTAAATGCCAATTAGCTAAACTGGGGATCAACTGATTATCTTGGGTATAGAATACGATTTTTTAAGAGGTGCTCAAATAAAGATATGCAACATAGGCTAAAATAGTTTCTTTCAAGTGAGTAAAATACTTATCTTACAAATTGGTCAAAAAGGGTATTTACCTGATGGAAGGTAACTATCCTTAAAGGTAGATTTAAACTCTTTATGTGATATTTGGGGATGAAACCATTAGAATCAATAGGAGTTGAGTGGCCAAAACTTCATGCCATGTTTTAGAAAATAAAAGCTTGATAAAAAAAATAGTAACTGACCCTGTCTTTGGCCAAAATATTGTGAAAAATAATCTTGGTTCCTTGGGTAGATAATGTACATTGACAAAAAACAAGCTAAATACAGTTTACAAATATTTTCTGATATTTAGGCAATGCAGTGCAATACTGAGCTTTAAAAAGGTAGCCTACATGTATGTTTATTTGACAATCTGAAATATTTCAAGGAGGCTATTGGTTCTTTCAGGTAGATAATGCACAGAATGAAATTTACAGTTTTGTTCAAATATACCTTTAGAGGACATGACATTCTCTAATGACTCTACCATTCTAGTGTAACATGCCAACACTTGTTCATGCCCCAGATTTTTTTTTCACTCATTGTCTCTCCATTTTATTTGTATGTTGTCTATTCATGCTCTCCAAAATGAACTATTTGCTTTTCAAATGCACCTTACAAAAAACTGGCATCTTTATAGCTATGCTTAGGTGGCGACACTGGCTGAAAAAAGCAAGATGAGCCAAAATATCCTGGCATTCCAACCGTCCATCAGGGACTAGAATCCTAGACCTGTCCTTAATATGTCCCTTTGTGAATACTTATTGTGGCCAAAATGTCGTGTCAACTCAGTATCTGTTTAGGGATCTTGCTGGTAGCTAAACATGGGTATGTGGTTCATTAGAATCGGTTCTGTTCCTTGTTAGGGTTATATTTGCATATTTTCTTAAGGAAATGGTCTTAAAAACAAGAGTCAGCCTTTAGGAGACTGCTTTTCTTTGGACACTTTGATGGAAGAGAGTTTTAGAGAAGGGGCTGAAAGCTGGAGGCGTATGGCTGGTTTCATCTTCCGTGTGCCTTTTTCACCGCCTGTCTTTAGCATCTCTGCTTCATTGCCCACGTGTCACCTGTGCTTAGCTATGAGGCGATATATCCTCTCCTATTCCAAAAACATTGATCTTAGTCTCCCTCCTTCCTTTTTTTAATAAATCTTAGTGAAGCAATATAACATTCCAGGTCAGTCCTGTAGTGCTGTTCTGGCCTCGCTGGAGCGGCTGCTGCAGAGCATGGAAACTTGCTGGCACAATATTGCAAAGTGACTCTGTGGGGGCTGGACGACTTCCAGCCAGCAATGAACCACGGCCAAGAAACGCCAATATGGATAATGCAAACAAGAGAGATTTGGGGCACATTTCGATTTAACCATCTGATTTAATTGACAGAATAAATGCACCTGTCAACGGGTAATATTCTTGTGATTAGTTTTGGCTGTGATGATGAGATGATGTTAAAAGAATGTCAGAACAACCTGTCCTGGGACTCTTACAGGCAGTTTTGAGTGAGGGAAGGTCAGTTTTTAGCTAGTTCAAAGAAGCAGGATTATCTTCTTGTAATGTGAGGGTATTTTATGGAGACAGTGAACATTTTATTTGACGTTTTCCCTCTGTGCTTAGCCTTCACCACAAATCAGACAAAGTAGGGGATGGAGGCACACAGAAGTAATTGGCTTTTGAATCAGTCTCTATGGCTACTGGAGATAGTCCTCATTTGGAAATGGACAACTCTAGGTATTAAGCTTAAAGCTGCACCCGAGTGATCTCACATTCCCCCATATTGTGGTTCTTTTGCTACCAGAGTAAGCAATTTAAGTAGAATTTCAATGGGATAAGGCCTTTAATTGAAGTCCTGTTTTCTTCAGAGAAATTGTAATTTGTGATCTTAGAACAAGTATATTAATAAATGCTCACTAATTCCTTCATTAACCATTTGCAACCCAGCCACAATCCTCTCTAGAAATTGTACTTCTGATGTGGCTGATGAACAAATAAGCAACTTTAATAATCTTCCCCAGGCTCTCTGACCTCTCTGAGCTATTTAACATTGTTGAACTTTTTCTCCTTTTTGAAAGTGCTACCTCTCTTGGCTTTCCTGAGGAAGAGGTCCTTTGATTCTTCCTCCTCCTCTCAGGTCTCTTCTTGGTCACTTCTACTGATCTTTCATTCATTTGTATTTTATTTTTTAAAATGACAAGTAAGAAATATATGTATTGTGTACACCAAGATTTTTGAAATGTGTACATATTGTAGAATGGCTCAATTAAGCTAATATATATACATCACCTACTTACAATTTTTTTGTGGTGAGAGCACTCAAAACATTTGTGATTTTCAAAATATAGTACATAGTTATTAACTATAGTCACTATGTTTTACAATAGATCTCTTGGACTTACTCATTCTGTCTAACAGGACTTTTGTATCCTTTGACCAACATCTTCCCAGACCCTGGTAACCACCATTCTACTCTAATTTTATGAGTTCAACTGTTTTAGGTTTCACATATACAGTAAGTGAAATCATGCAGTATTTGCCTTTCTGTCACTGACCATTCATTCTTTATCCATTCTATGTGGCCATTATTCAAACTCCTAGATCTGTTCTCGTTCTATTTTCTCCCCTCCTTTCTCTCTCTACAGTGCCCCCCACCCACCATGGTGTTCCTTCACATCCTTCCATAGATGCCTCTTAAATGTACCTCCTAGCGCAAATGTTACACTACATTCCTGATCATGTATTGGACTCCCTGCAAGATATATCCCAGACCGAATGAGTCATTCTGATTATTCCATTTCTATTCCTAACCATTATCTCTATAATACTCATAATCTCATTGTGATAGTAAATGTTTTGGAAAATAAATCTCTTTGACTACCTGGTGAAGGCTATGGATTTTCTTCTTAGGCAAAGGTTCATGCAGAACTCTATTTAAGGTTGATTCCTAAATTCTGAATTCTATGTTTCATTCTTGAGGATTCACCATCTTTGGATTAATAACCTCTGCTCTGAGCATCTTTGACTCCTCCCTTTTCCTTTTCCCCTGTATCCAGCCAGTAATTAACTCCTATAGGGCAGTATTTCTCAAACTTTGGACTATAAACCAAGAATCCATTGATTTGCCTCAATTTATCCTCCTGAATTGGAGTGTCTTCAAATGAGACATGGAAACATTGGCTGTTTAAGACAGGTATGACTTCGTTTGAGATACACTGCTACAGAGTGTGCTTTCACTGTCCACATCCACCTTCCCTCCACTTTTGCCTTTATGTTCCGATTGCCAACACTCTACTGCAGCTTTCGTTATTTCTTACCAATGATGTTGCAATAATTGCAATAACTGTTGATTGCCTCCTTGATGCCAAGTGCTTTTCATGCATTATCTCATTAATGCTCACAACTCTCTAGAAAGTAGGCCCTATGAACTCATCTTTTAGGTGTGGAAAGTCACCCTAAGAAAGGTCAAGCAAACTACTCAAGGTTATACATGAATACGTGTTGTTCTGGAATTAAAATCTAGTGTTACTGAGCTCCAAAATTCAGACTCTTCTCTGAGACACCCCACTGTTTCTCATTGCTGTAGCCCCTCTGCCTTTTGTCTCTCTCACCATCATTCTTTAGTTGTTTCCAGACACATTTTTCTAAAGCCTATTTCTGCCAACCTCTGTGAGAAATCATATCATCTTACATTGTATTTCTCTTTTCTGCCCCTCCATTAGATGCCAGGATCCTGAAATTCATGGACTGTGTCTGTCCTGTGTAGAGGAGGAACCTCATAAATATTTTGAATAAATCATAGTCATTACCTTATCAGAAACCTTTAGTAACTTCCTATTGGCCTGTGAGTAATTTCTAAACTTCATAGTAAGTCATTCTGTTTTTCAGATTAAATTTGACTCCTTTTATCCTTATTTAAACATTTTCTATGGGTAGTCAAATTTACCTTTCCAAATGTGCTCTTTGCTTATTCAGCTATTCTCCTTTTTGCTTGCTATTATCTTGATCTAAGATTTGTTACTGCTCTGTTGTATTATTATCAGTCCCTTAGGTCTCACCAAGAATGTCATGTTCTGTGGAGGATTCTCTGTTCTTCACCCATACAGAAGCTGATTTAATTTCAAAAACATCACAGCACTTTATATTGCCTTTAAGCTACTAGTCTGATGGTTTCTATTGCAGATAGTTGTGTACATTTTTTATTTTGCCTATTATACTAGCATACTATAAATCCATTAACAACAGGGTGACATCTCATTCACTTCTGGAACCCCTCCATCTGTATAAGAGTGCTTTCCATGTTATGTAACAACTTATTGAATATGTCACTGGTCAGAAGTTCAACGTGAGAAAATTGGTAAAATGGTATACTATATATCTAAAAGATTTTCTTTAAAGGTAGAGATTAATATACATTTCCAACCAGGTATCTTCATTATTCTTAACATTATGCCCAATTCTTTGTTTAAAAAACAGCTTAAAAAGTTTTAGAGAAGATATCCTTGCTATGCTAGATGTGGGGTGAATGCCTAAAATGTCTTAAAACATGGAATTTTTGACACCCAAAGTGAATTATTGGCAGGCTGTACAAATCTCAGTTATCAGAAGCAGCTGCAAACCTGCATACTTCTCCAGGTGAGTATTTTTTTTTTTTTTTTTTTTTTGAGATGGAGTCTTGCTCTGTTGTCCAGGCTGGAGTGCAATGGCGTGATCTTGGCTCACTGCAACTTCCACCTCCTAGGTTCAAACCATTCTCCTGCCTCAGCCTCCTGAGTAGCTGGGATAATAGGCACCCCCCACTATGCCCAGCTAATTTTTAAAAATATTTTTAGTAGAGACAGGATTTCACTATGTTAGTCAGACTGGCCTCAAATTCCTGACCTCAGGTGATCTGCCCACCTCGGCCTCCCAAAGTACTAAGATTACAGGTGTGAGCCACTGTGACAGGCCCAGGTGAAAACGTTTAAACCTTTACTTGGGACGGTTACCCCAGTATCTTGGACTTTTGGATAACTTAAGTTTCATGCCTCTTCAACAGCTATAAAGGCAAATCAACATGGATAATATGAGTCAAATTTGGGTTCCAGACATCTCCATGTTCTGTTCAATATGGACTTACTCTGTTAACCAACTGTGAGGGATAATACATGGTCAGTGGTGACTTGAGTTGATTTGAATATGGAACTCCAGGGTAAAAGAAAATTACTTTAAGGTATGCTTTAGCAAAAGAAAGAAAAAACGAGTATCATTTTAAGAAGCATGAGGAATAGCTTAGGCTCCCTTGAATTCAAATAGTCAGTTTTTAGTAAAAGAATAAAACATTAAAATACTCTTTCATTAATACCTAGATATTAGATCTGTGGTATTAACTTTTCCAGCTGTTAGATGGCACTGCTGTCTCATCAACTTGTTACTGAAAGTATATTTATATGGTTTGAATAGGGTTACAAAAAAAAGGAAGTTCTCCCAGTTACAGGCTCAGAGGCTCAATGTACCTCTAGGCAAAGGGTTTGGAAGGTATAGGGCTGGTAGCTGATACTCTTAGGAGCAACTGGTTTTAACTGATGTGTAAGTCACTGAAAGCAGATATTCAAATAGAGCACACTGGATTAAGAAAGGTCAGAAGTGGCTGAGTCCAAGAACAACCTGCATTGGTCACATTCTCCAACACCACACTGGCATCATTGGTGAACGGTGAAGACTTAGTAGGGAGTTTTAGAACTAATAATTCATAGATTTATAAGAGAGAGCAAGAGTAGAGAAAATAATTTGGGAAAGGCTTGAGAATAGATTAAACATGTTTCTGTGAACATAGAACATAAAATTGCTATGTAAGTTCAGTGTTCTTGGTTCAGGGGTTCGGGTTACTTCTAGATTGTTGGGTGAAGGTGATCATCTGATCAGAATCAGAAAACCATTTTGGTAGAGGAAAAGATAGTAAATATTTCAAGCTTTGTGAGCTTGTGCCTGCCTCCTTTTCTTCTTTCTCGTCTGCTTCATCTTCTCCCCCTCCTTTTCCTCCCCCTCCTTCTCCTCCCCCGCCTTCTCTTCCTCCTCTCTCACTGCTTTCTTGTTTTTCCTTAGAAATATAAAATATAATTCTTAGTTCACAGCCCATACAGAGTAAGGTACATACTGTATTTTGCCCATAAGTCATAGTTTTCTGACCCCATTCCAGGTAATCAAATACTATACAAGTGAACAGTTTCCACATAGACTATGGATAGGTTTACAATTTTCACAGAATTGAGCTAGAATGAAATACTCCTAAAGTCATATTAGTGACCACTTATTTTTATTTTTGATTATTGTTTAAAATCAAAATCCACAATTGGAAAATCAATTACCTTGTATCAAAAAATATTTTTAGAAAATAATTTAACTTGGATATATTTGTAGTGTTAAGTAACCAAAAGTTACTTTTCTAAGAAAACTGGATGGGGCTCCAAAATGAAGTTTACATTAATTAAAGATGTAGAGACATACTCAGGCATTTTCTATAATTCACCACTATTTAAAAAATTATCCTGCACACCTGTCCTCTAGGTACCTAGATTAGTTTTATGTGTTTCTGAGGTCAGAGGTCATGAATCTCTTTGTCATGTTTCTATCCTTGACCGCTTTCCCAGTCTCTACTTCTAGCTCCTTTCAGTTTATCATAAAATTTTCTGTTAAAATTGTTTGTATAATACAAATGCATAAAGCATGAATGCTAAAATGTAGACTTGATTCCTGAGGTTACTGGGAGAATAGCTTAAGTAAGTATATTTAAAATACCCAACTTGAGTACAGAAAGCAAAGATAGGTTAAAAATATTTCTTCAAGTGGTTAATACATGTTGGGCTTCTTGTTAGTAGAGTTTAGACAATGAGAAATGAAGATCTAACAGCTATAAGAGATTAAAATTATCTTTAAATATTTTTTAAATGAATATATTATAGAAAACAATGGGAGGGCATGGGAATATGAGTTGATAGTTTCCTTTTATCGTATTGTACAGCCTCCAAAACAGTTTTTCATTCTCAGTATTCTGAATGAAGCAATACATAAGGAAGACATTGCTAGCTTATCAGATAATGTGTGTTTAGAAATGCACTTTCAGTATAATAGAAATGGTCATTTTGAAATAAATGGGAAAATGATTTCATATATTTGAATGTGGACATCCCAAAATCAATGAAAAGGTCTCTTTCCTCAAACATTTCTTATTGTGAAGGTATAGTGTTAGTGGAATGAGCCACACATTCAGCAGTGTTCTCAGTTGTGAGCAGGTAATTCTACCCCAGTCTTTGAATTTATATCACTTTATATTGAGAAGAGCTCTGCTTTTGTAATTCTTATTCCTGAGAATATTGTTTTTATACTAGAGATTCTTAACCACACAGCATGAAAAAATGAAATTTTTATACATAAATAGGTACTATTAAGCAGTAAGAAAGAGCTGTTTCTAATTATTCTCATGTAGCAATCATTGGGATTAGACAGAATGGAAGTGCGTTGTGAATAGGTTCATTTTCAGATGTTGTTTCCTTGCTTCTGGCTCAGTGTACTTGGGATCAACTTCTCACTGAAATTGGCATTAACATAACTTCAGGTTCACATAAAGAAAATTAAAAAATTGAATCGTATTTTACAATTTATGTACATAATAAATTATCTCAGCCTCTCTGTTTGCTTGTTCTTTCCATGTTTCTTTACACCCTAATGTTTCAAAGTTCTGATATGATACCTGGAAGTTAGCTGACAAGGACATTTACTTGGATATTCAAGGGATATATCTGTATTTCCATAGAGGGTTCTTAAAAACCAAGTAAGTTTTAGATTCAGGAAAATAGAAATAGAAGAGCAAAAGGTACAAGTTAATATTTTTGAATACGTAGGTACCAAAGCATGCAACCTGCAGACTACAGCACTGCAGAGATGTTCTCTGCTCTCCCTTTGCCTTTTCCACACACCAGATACGTGGGTTCACCATTTTACAGAACTTCAAAACACTTGGAAGGTTTGTATTTTTCAAATTTGGTATCTCCTAGAATAATAGTATATATATCAAAAAAGAGCAAAGTTATCCTCACAAGAAGCACGTATATTTTAATTATTCTGTCAGTTCTTGTCTCCAATGTGTAGGCTACCATCAAGGCCTAACATTTTCTCCAGAGATTTTTGTGAGCTCATGGAGGGTGGCTTCTGTTTGAAGAGCAAACAGAGGAGACATGTACTCAAGACAAGTCTTCTAGATGTCTCACAGAGCCAAGTGCAAGCTACTCCTGCACTCAAAAGGAATGAAAGAACAAAGTGTGTCCAAATTGATTCCTAGCTTGAAGCTTTCAGCTAGGATATAAATCTGCCCTGTTCACCTTTCACAAAGCTAATCCCAAATCAGTTTATGGGATTAGTGCAGTTACTCTGTAAATCACTTAAATGGTATTTGAGGCATTTTCATGAGAACTAGCTTCTGCCGGATGTTTTCTCCTATTTTTCACACACAGTAAAGTTCTTTCTTCAACATTTTAAAAACTATACAGAAAGGGGGCTTGATACCCAAAATGGAAAAGAAACCTTAGGCTTCTAACTCTGATAGTACACATTTTTAAGGAAATCAAATCCTGTTTAAACTTTACTTGATCTTTTAATAGTAACTCATTTGTCTGCAAAGAAGGGTACACATTTTGCTCTATACTGTTATATAAAGGAAAGATCAATTTTTCACAAGGGTTTCAAAATTCACTCTGAACTGAGTGATCAGTTTGACAGTACTTGATGTCTAGGTTTGACTTCCAGTTCTTAAAAACAGACTTAAAAAGGCAGCCCCAGTAATAGAAATAGTAAACTTACCTAATGAAAGACAGCTTCCCATCTCCAGGAGCTTTCTTCAGTTGCTTTCTTATTATCTCATCTTTACTCATTCAGTAATCATTAGTCAGGTATCTCGTGTGTGCCATGCATTACAGTGTGTGCACTAGAGATAAATGACCTGTGGTCCTTGTCCTGGAGGAGCTCTCAGGAACATTGCCTATTTCTTGAATTGGTCACCATTATAAAGCTTCATATAACATACAGCTTCTTTTAAATTTGGGCATGAAGCTATTTGCATTAAAACATACAGACTGAACATCCCAGATCCAAATCTGAAATGCTTCAAAATTTGAAACTTTTTGAGTGCTGACATAACACCACAAATGGAAAATTCCATACCTGACCTCATGTGACAGGTCTCAGTCAAAACTTTGTTTCATTCACAAAATTATTTAAAGTAGTATGTAAAATTATTTTCAAGCTATGTATATAAGGTTTATATGAAATATAAATGAATTTCATTTCATGGTTAGACTTGGGTCTCATCCCCAAGATATTTTATGTGTGTGTGTGTGTGTGTGTGTGTGTGTGTGTGTGTGTGTGTGTATGTATATATATATACATATATCCACATACACATATATTATAAATATATACATATATATTTGCATATATATATGCAAATATTCCAAAATCTGAAAAAATCTGAGATCCAAAACACTCCTGGTCCCAAGCATTTTAGATAAGGCATACTCAACCTGTATTACATTTTTTTCCACTCTTTTTCATAAAATTGGAGGCGTATTCTTGAATAAAAAATTGTTTCATGTAATACTAAAACATTTTTTAAAGTCTATATTTGTCTATAGCATTCTAGTAATTTTTATATTAATGTATCACTTTGTGGGAAATTAAGTCCTTGTATATATGGTATGTGTGTGCGCATGTGTGTATGCTTTTCACAATTCTATTCTGGGAACATGAAGGACATTTATTTCATATTCAAGTATCCATGACTCCACAGCCTCAGCGTTTTCAATTCCCTCTTCTTCCCTTCCCTTCTCAATGTTTATCAGAGCTGAAATAGATCTATAAGTATTTCTATATTAACATAATGGAGTTTATGCAGGTGATTTTCTTTATCTTTTTGAAATTTTACACTATATAAAATTAACTCCCCCTAGCCATTTCCAGAAATTTATAATGTGCTTATCAAGTTTACTAGCAACAAAATTGCTTTAAATGTATTTTGAAGTTCATATAATTATACCAGATTTGCATTGAAGTTTAAGTGCTTTATCAGTTTTCA
This sequence comes from Sapajus apella, assembly GCF_009761245.1. Classification (NCBI taxonomy): domain Eukaryota; kingdom Metazoa; phylum Chordata; class Mammalia; order Primates; family Cebidae; genus Sapajus; species Sapajus apella. Next base: position 15,397,020 of record NW_022436966.1, read on the forward strand.
GACCTTATTAAAATTTGTTCATTATCTCAAGTGAGAAATTTACATTTTATTTATAGTACTATTTGCATAGAATTGAGTAAGTGAGGAGAAGGCCAATCTGACAAAATTGCGTGTCAGGTCGCCACAACACATCTTGTACTGAGATGACAGTCTTTCATTCAGGCAAATATCCTATGTTAAGTTAATATTATGATAAATATATAGGACTTTGTGGGAAGAAAAAAAGTTGTAACAAACATAAAAGAAGTTTGGAACAAACGAATACATAAGATGCTTTTGAATAAGAAATAATGTTACAAAAACACAGTCACTTTTTAACTGATAAATACTTATATAATTTCATAATTAAGCTTAACTTTTATATGCTACAATACACAAATCTTAGGTACATGCTCAAAGAATTTTAATAAATTGATGTAATATATCATGTAATTATCAGCTTTTGATAGGTTCAATTGTTTAGCATTCTTGTCAACATTTGAGATTGTTAATCATTTTGATTTTAGCCATTTTGATAGGTTTGTAATTGTATAGAATTGTGGTTTTAACTGGCATTTCTCTAGTAACTAATTAGTTTGAATATCTTTTCATTTGCTTATTAGCCAGGTGGATAAACTATTTTTTGAAGTACCTTTTCAGGTCTTTTGCCCATTTCTCAATTTCTGTAATTTTCTTATTTATTTCTAGGTTGTCTTAATATATTCAAGGATAGGGGTCTTTTGTCATATAAATATATTGCAGATATTTCTTCCTGTTCTGTGTTTTCCCTTTTGATATGTGATGTCTTTTGATAAAAATTCTTCATTCAATGATATTTCATAAAATTTATCTTTTTCTTCATGCTTAATCCTTTCTGTATTCTGTTTAAGAAATTTTGCCCATGCCAAGGTCATAAGGTATTCACCTAAGTTTTATTAGTTTACCTTTTCTATTTAGTTAAAATATTAATAAACTTATTAATAAGGCTGGATGTGGGGACTCACACCTCTAATCCCAGCAGTTTGGGAGGCCAAGATAAGAGGACTGCTTGAGACCAGGAGTTCAAGACCAACCTGGGCAACATAGCAAGGAAGTGTTTCTACAAAATATAATTAAAAATTATCGGGGCATGGTGGTACATGCCTGTAGTCCCAGCTATTCAAAAGGCCGAGGCAGGAGGATCCCTTGAGTTCAGGAGTTCAAGAGATCTGGTTGTGCCGTTGCACTCATTTATATATACATATATATGATATGTTATTATATAATACATATTTATATAAATAAGTTTAAATAAAAAATTACTAAATATAAATTTTAAGTTTAAAATGTATTACTATTTAAATAATAAACATTATCTATCTATATATAAATGATTTCCTCCAAACTTCCATATTAGGAATGCCTAATTTACATTGGAATTGGTCTTTGTTTAGATGATGAGGTAGGGGTCCAGGTTTATTCTCCCCCTAACTATTCAATTGATTAAGTTCTTTTCCACACTTCATTGCAATGATATTCTTGTTGTAAACCAACGTTTATATGCCTATATTTCTGGACACTCTATTGTATTGCATTTGTTCATTTCTAATCTAAGGACCAGGATCACAGCTTTCTTCCACAGTCTATAACTTGACCTTTTGTGATTAGATATATCTACTGAAGTTATAAGTTATTTATATTTTTGGTAATTGAGTATATAAATTCTTTTAGGAGGAAGATATGTTTCCTAGGTAGCAATCATTTTTCCCTTTGTCAATCTGTTGTGTAACATTATGGACTGGTGGTCTTTTTTTTCTTTTTAATTTTAATTTTTAGTTCTGGGGTACATGTGCAAGGCATGCACATTTGTTATAAAGGTAAACATATGCCATGGTAGTTTGCTGCACTTATCAACCCATCACCTAGGTATTAAACCCAGTATGCGCCAGCTATTTTTCCTAATGCTCTCCCTCCCTCTAATCTACCCCCTCAGCAGGGCCCAGTGAGTATTGTCCCCTTCCCTGGGTTCATGTGTTCTCATTATTCAGCTCCCACTTATGAGTGAGAACATGCAGTGTTTGGTTTTATATTCCTACATTAGTTTGCTGAGAATTATGGCTTATAGCTTCATCCCTGTCCCTGCAAAGGACAAGATCTCATTCCTTTTTATGGTTGCATAGCATCCCATTGTGTATATGTACCACATTTTCTTTGTCTAGTCTATTGTTTATAAGCATTTGGGTTGAGTCCATGTCTTTGCTATTGAGAATAGTGCTGCAATGAACATATGCGTAGATGTATCTTTGGTTTTTACATACTCAATTTGCTTCAGTTGAGTATGCTGTTTTATGTACATATTTTTAATTACATTCTTTTTTTTTTGGAGGTGGAGTCTCACTCTATGGAGTGCAGTGGTGTGATCTCAGCTCACCTCAACCTCTGCCTCCTGGGTTCAAGCAATCCTCCTGCCTCAGCCTCCTGAGTAAAAGTAGCTAGGGATACAGGCATACACCAACACACCCAGCTCCTTTTTGTATTTTTGGTAAAGATGGGGATTCACCATCTTGGCCAAGCTGGTCTAAAATTTCTGGCCTCAAGTGATCTGCTCACCTCAGTCTCCCAAAGTGCTGGAATTATAGGCATGAACCACTGTGCCTGGCCTGAGTATACATTTTTTTATTCAAATATGCAATCCAACAAAAGCTGGAAATAGGAATTCCTTTAAGATGGCTTGTTTGTTCTTTTTAACACCAGTAGCAGTTATAGTTGATAGTTTCTTTTATGTATTGAAATAAAATTTTCCAAGCATATCTTGAATTTTTACACCCCACCTGTGGAATTTGCTACTCTCCAAAGAGGCCTCCATTCTTTAAGTTGAAATTAATATGAATGATCAAAATATGAACACTGGGTAAACATGTTATTTAACATGAAGATAAATTGAGAAGAGCTAGCAAATTTAATGGCAAAGTAGAAATATTAACACTTTTATTAAATGTAGTGTTTCAATGTCAAAGACACGGCATCAACCTAGTTTCCTATTAATGGTGAACTGGACAAAGAAAATGTGGACATTATACCATGGAATACTATGTAGCCATACAAAAAATTAGATCATGTTCTTTGCAGCAAACATGAATGTAGTTGGAGGCCATTATTCTAGGCAAATTAACTAAAAAACAGAAAACCAAATACCACATGCTCTCACAGAGAGGGAGCTAAGGCCGGGTGCAGTGGCTCATGCCTGTATTCTCAACACTTTGAAAGGACAAGTCTGGTGGGTCACGAGCTCAGGAGTTCAATATGGTAAAACCCTGGCCAATATGGTAAAACCCTGACTCTACTAAGAATACAAAAATTAGCCGGGCACAGGGGCATGCACCTGTAATCCCAGCTACACGGGAGGGTGAAGTGAAGAATCGCTTGAACCCAGGAAGCAGAGGTTGCAATGAGCCGAGATTGTGCACTACACTCCCGTCTGGGCCACAGAGGGAGACTCCATCTCAAAAAAAGAAAAAAAGAAAAAAAAGAGGGAATTAAACATTGAATACACATAGATGTGAAGATGGGAACAATAGATACTGTGACAACTAGAAAGGGGAGAGAGGGGGAAGGTGTGGAATGAAAAACACCAATTGGATACTATGCTTATAATGGGGTGCCCTAAACCTCAGTGTCACATAATATACCCATGTAGCAAACCTGCACATGTACCCTTTAATCTGTAATAAAAGTTGAAATAATAAAAATAAATACAGTGCTTTTCTTTTTTTCTACCTTTACTTTTATTTTTTCCTTGTTCTAACATTAGTGTTATAAAATCAAATTTTTTTTCCATTTGAGCTACTAGTTTTGCCTTTATATCATGCATAACATATTTTTATTAGCTTTACTATATCATAGCATGCTATATATTACATACAAAATCATATAAGTTCAAATACAATCAAGAGTTTTTAAAAATGCAACTAAAGACTTACAAAAAAGTCATAAGAATAAGACAAATAGCTCTGGTACTAGATTTCATCCAGGTACCTTAAGTTTGCCCATTGTCTCAATAATTTGCTATATAGCAGAGGGATCCACTGTAGGATCATGAGTTACATCCAGTTGTCATCCTTTTACCTAGTTTTTTTTTTCATGGCTTTTTTCTTCTAGTCTTTTTCAACTTGGAACAGTTCTCTGGTCTTTTTTGACCACCATGTTTTTGAAATTTTTGTAGATTAAAGGTCAGGTATTTTATTGCTCCTCAATTTGGTTAGGTTCAAACTGATTAAACCCAGGTTGTACAGTTTAGGCCTGCATACCACAGAAGTGATGCTTTGGTTTTCTCATTTTATTGCATCTGGGGGCATATGTCAGTTTGTCTTATTACTGTGAGGTTTTATGTTGATAATTTAGTTAAAGTGGAGTCAGGAGATTGAGTACATTAATGTATATAGAAAAAAATAAGATAATATTCGGAGGTTAATGGAAGCCAGGTTTCTCGTAGTTGGAGAAACAAAGCAAAAATATGGAAGAAAGGAAAGTTAGAAAGAATTATTAGGTGTTAAGTTGGATCTAGGGTCATTTCTGTGAACTCTTAGGTTTTGGTTAGTTAATTACAAATATTAAGATGCACATATGTACATACATATGAATATGTGAATATATTTAAATATACCCACAAATATATTTTTAACTGTGTCCACTGAGAGACCCTGGGAGCACTGACACCTTAAGCAGTGAAGAAAACTTGATTTTGAAATACCACTGGCCACCACAAGGAACCAAAGTTTCTTGGGGAAATGGCTAATTTTAAGGTAGGGTAGAAAAGAATAAGATGAGTTTGAAATATCTTGATCAACTAGAAAGTGGAGATTTTCAAAACATGAGGATTTTTCAAAAGGACACAAGAGGAAGCCTTAAAAAACTCCTGCATGCCAAATCTGAGATATTTTGAGCATGAAAATAAACAATTACAGAATGAGAATATAACCTCTTGAATAAAGCAGAAATTTTTGGAGTTACCATGTGATATGGTTAAGGTTTGCGTCCCCAGCTAAATCTCATCTTGAATTGTAATCCTCATAATCCCTACTTGTAAAGGGAGAGATCAGGTGGAGGTAATTGAATCATGATGGTGATTTCCCCTATGCTGTTCTCATTATGGTGAGTTAGTTCTCACGAGATCTGATGGTTTTATAAGGCTCTTACCCTCCTCGCTAGGCAGCTCTCCTTCCTGCCACCTTGTGAAGAAGGTTGCTGTTACCCCTTCGCTTTCCGCCTTGATTATGTTTTCGGAGTCCTCCCAAGCCATGCTGAACTGTGAGTTAATTAAAATCTTTTCTTTATAAGTTATCCTGTCTTAAGTATTTATAGCAGTGTGGGAACAGACTAATACAGTATATTGGTACCAAAAGTGGCCTGTACCCTGCAAAGCCACAGGGGCGGAGCTGCCCAAGGCCATAGGAGCCCACCTCTTGCATCAGCGTAACCTGGATGTGAGGCTGAGTCAAAGGAGATAATTTTGGAGCTTTAAGATTTGACTGCCCCATTGGATTTCAGACTTGCATGGGGTGTGTAGCCTGTTCGTTTTGGCCAATAACTCCCATTTGGAATGGGTGTATTTACCCAATGCCTGTACTCCCATTGTATCTAGGAAGTAACTAAGTTGCTTTTGATTTAACAGGCTCATAGGCGGAAGGGACTTGCCTTGTCTCAGATACAACTTTGAACTTAGACTTTTAGGTTAATGCTGGAATGAATTAAGACTTTGGGGGACTGTTGGGAAGGCATGATTGGTTTTGAAATGTGAAAGGGACATCAGATTTGGGAGCAGCTAAGAATAATATGGTTAGGTTTTGTGTCTCCACCCAAACATCATCTTGAATTGTAATCCCCATAATCCCTATGTTTCAAGGGAGACCAGGTGGAGTTAATTGAATCACGGAGGCAGTTTATCCCAGGCTGTTCTTGGGACAATGAGTGAGTTCTCATGAGATCCAGTGGTTTTATAAGAGGTTCTTCCTTCTTTGCTGGGCGCTTCTCCTCCCTGCTGCTTTGTGAAAAAAAAGTGCTTTTCTTCCCCTTTGCCTTCTGCCAAGATAGTACGTTTCCTGTGGCCTCCTCAGCCGTGCTGAAGTGTGAGTCAATCAAACCTCTTTCCTTTTTAAATTATCTAGTCTCAGGTATTTCTTGATAGCAGCATGAGAACAGATTAATGCACCACTGGTAAAATTTAATAAACCAAGAAAGGAAAAAAATATTTCTTAGAGTAGACTGTCACTTTATAGATGTGGAAGGTGTTGTAGGATTATTAGACAGTCACCGTTTGGCAGCCATCATTACAATAAATAGTTCAGGCAAGAAACATAAAGACAGGCTAAAACCAATGAGAGCAAGTAGAATGAGGAATGGAATTTTACATCATCTCAAAGTACTTATTCTCAATTATAAGGGAAAACTGTTTGTTTGAAATATGGAAGCTTGCTCTCATTATGCTCATAATATTTTCTTTTGTTAAATCCACATGAATGTGTTCCATCTTCTGATCCAGCCAGGACCCTACGGGGTTGAATGGCCACTTGAGCTTCTTTCCGTCTCATTTAGACATCCTTCTTATGGGATATTGACTGCCATGGGGTTGTCTTATCCCTCTTTGATGCCTTCTTTTTATATTTGTAAATACATAAAAAACCACTCTTTATTAAAGTGGATCCAGCTCTCTATTTCTTTGTTCAAATGTACCAGGATCATAGCCTCAAACCAAGAGACTCAAGTCACATATAAAAGGAAAAATATTTTTCAACACCTTTCATATTTAAAGGTCTTTATTCTATCCATCTCATTTGAGTATATCAGTTATCTCTGGATCAGTAAAGACATATTTTCTGAAATAAACCATACCTGAACTTTTAGTAACTTAAAATACAATCATATTCATAATAGTAATGTTTCATTTTGTCTTATAGGCATTTTGATTTATAATATATAGAAACTTCAAATCATTCTTAAAATTATTAAAACACGTGGCATTTAAATCATTTTAAAACTTAAGCCTAAAAAGCCAAACGCTTTTTACCAGGTCCAGCATGTTTATTTTTGAAGTAAAAGATTTGTATTTATTTATTTTTATTTTCTTCTGCTTACTTATCTGATAAATAAGTTTTTTAATAATGGAATTTATTTTTATATCTTTATCAAACACACAATAGGATATTATTTACCAATAAGAAATGGGCTATTGGCTGGGCACGGTGGCTCACACCTGAAATCCTAGCACTTTGGGAGGCTGAAGCAGGCAGATCACCTGAGGTCAGGAGTTTGAGAACAGCCTGGCTAACATGGCAAAACCCTGTCTCTACTAAAAATACAAATACTAGTCAGGCACGGTGGCAGGCACCTGTAATCCCAGCTACTTGGAAGGCTGAGGCAGGAGAATTGCTCGAACCCAGGAGGGAGAGGTTACAGTGAACTGAGATCCCACCACTGCACTTCAGCCTGTGCAACAAGAGCAAAACTCTGTCTCAAAAAAAAAAAAATAGGCTATTGAGTCATTTTAAAAGGATATTAAAGTACCTTAAATAATATTCCTAAGACAGAATGTAAATAAATATACAAAGCCAGTATGAAAATGCTGCATATCTTGTGACCTCAATTATGTGATATTATGGTAAAGATAAAACTATAGAAACAGAACTGACCAGTGAGTTACAGAGATTTGAGGAAAATGGAAATGGCTGAATGAGTAAAAGGGGAATTTTTATGGAAGTAAAATTATTCTGTACAATATGAAATGGTAGATACAAGGTGTTACACATTTGTCAAAACCAATAGAACTGCAGAACAAAGAATGAATTTTGATGTAGCAAATTTGAAAAACAACATTTAGAAGGTTGGGAGATCAAGGTATAGAATGCAGAATGTGTCTAAAGAATCTAACTGTATTACAAATGTATGAAACATCTTCACTGAAGGGGATTGGGAGTAAGGTGTTGACCTGAGTATTTATGGAAATAAGTGGAGTCTATAGGACTAAAGGCAAGAGACTGAACTTAAGCACTACACTTTGGTAAGTACAATTACCTCTTTTGAGGGTCTGGATTAACAATTTTGATTTTGCTGTGCAGGTATACTGGAATGGAACAATTAAGTAAATGGATAGCAGATGGTGCAAGGACAGGTTTCTTTCTGTAAGAATGAGAATCTGCAGATAAGAAAGAGGAGGAAGCTAGGATAACCTTTGGGATAATGGATTAGAGTTGGAGACATTAGTATAAACTCATGTTTGGTATACCTTCATAAAGATATACATGGTTACATTTTTTTGCATTTTAGTTTGGGAATAAACGGTTACATTTTAAAGTATTTATAGCTATGTTTATACACACAGGTTATTATGGACACATACTTTTTGCTCTGTCGCCTGAGAGGATTTATAGGAAACCACTTACCAGTAGCAATGAGTATGCCTAGATCCCAGGTCTTGGTTTCTAGTATCATTCTCCAACAAAAGCAATGAAGACTTTTTGGAGAAACGTCTTATTATAAAATCAGGTTAGGAAATAAACAAGATGAGCCTGGAGTATCTTGCCTTCCTTTCTCTTCCTTTCCCTTCCATCCCTGCATGGTTTTTTAAATGTTTAATCAAAAAAAATGTTATATAGTAAGAAAAGAACTAAGTTACAATAAAAGTAATTTCAAGTTAGATGCTTAGGTCTCACTTTTAGGTTTCAAACTAACCACTTCCTTGTCTAAGTCTCTGAAACTTTTGACTCTACCTTCAACAAGCCATTGAGACACAACATTGAGAATCACAATATTGTATGTTTTCACTGGAGAATTAAATACAGAATTACTGGTACTCCAATCCTGATCATGAGTCTACATGAGATAAACTATATTTACATAAAACTATATGAGGACTATGTAGACCATCCCATGCACTAGTTAGTCATGACAAATATATGACATTTGTGCTACTATTTTCCCTGTCCTGTTTGTGGCAGACATGAATAATTGAATACAACTCTTTTTCTAGGCTGAGAAAGTGGTCAGAGTTGGTCCTGAAGTGGAAACCTCATTACTATTCCTTTTCTAGCAACTCTGAGTTATTTTCTTGAGTCCAGCTACACCATCAGAAAGCTGTCTTATATTAATACTTATCCAAACAGATGTCTTATCCTTCTTAGCGCCTCAAACTAGATTCTGGCCAGGCATGTGATAAGAAGTTAGTACAAGTTTATTTTAGTGCAAAAAGAATTGAAATTCATGCATCGTTTTTTCATAATATGTATTTACCATGAATTTTTTGAAGTACTCTTATATACATATGTACACACACAAATATGCACCCTACATTTTATTTTTTTTTTAATTGATGGACACAGGTTGATTCCATAGTTTGGCTAAGGTGTATAATGCAGCAATAAACATGGGAGCACAGATATATCTTTGACATACTGATTGTATTCCATTGGGATATGTACCCAGGCATAAGATTGATAAATCATGCGGTAGTTCTATTTTTAATGTGTTGAGGAACCTTCATACTGTTTTCCATATGACTGTATCAATTTATATTCTCATCAGCAGTGTACAAAAGTTCCCTTTTCTCCACATCCTTACCAAAACTTGTTATCTTTCTGCTTTTTGATAATAGTCATCCTAAGAGATGTGAAGTGATATCTCATTGTGATTTTGATTTGCATTTCCCCGATGATCGGTGATGTTGAGGAGCTTTGCATATATCTTTTGGCCATTTGTATGTCTATTGAGACAAGTCTTATTCAGATCTTTTGCCCATTTTGTAATTGGGTTGTTTACTTTCTACTATAGAGTCCTTGTCTAATTTTGCTATCAGGGTAATCCTGGCCTCACAAAATGAGTTTGGAAGTGTTCCTTCCTCTTCAGTTGTTTGGGAGAGTTTGAGAAAGATGAATATTTGTCATTCTTTAAATATTAGGTAAAATGTATCAGTGAAGCTATAAGGTCCTGGGGTTTTTTTGAGGACGGAGGAAGTTTTCCATTAATGATTCAATCACCTACTTATTATTGGTTTGTTAAGATTTTCTATTCTTTAATGATTCTGCCTAAGGCAGTGTATTTATAGGAATTTATGTCTTCTAGGTAATTCAGCTGGTTGGCATATAATTGTTCATAGTAGTCTCCTCTGATCATTTGTATTTCTGGGGTATCAGTTGTAATGTCTTTTTATTCACTCATCCATTTAGCCACTCTATGTCTTTTAATTGAAAAATTTAATCTAATTACATGCATCTTTAATAATGATAAACTAATTTAATTAAGAATAGAAAAAATAATAAAAATCAATGAAAACAAGGCTTATTCCTTAAAAAGCCAATAATACCATCTAAATTCTATGCAGACTAACCAAGAAACAAAGAAAGAAGGAGCTAAATTTAATATAAGGAAGAAAAGAAAGAACATCACTATAGTCACCGTAAATATTAAAATGATGATAAGAGAATACTGAGAGTAAAAATGATGGCAGTGGCAGGCCTTCTAAGGTATCTGCTGCCAGTGCGACAGCTGCAGTGGGGAGGAGCAGGGTGTCAGTGGCAGGAGTGGCCTAGGGAGCAGCAGTGGTGAAGATGGGTCCCCTGTGCCCTCTTGTCCCTGAGGCAACTGACTGCACTACCCCCACCCTCCCACTGCTGGGCAGGACCTTCTCCCAGGCCCGGAGTCTCTGCTGCAGCCTCAATCTCACTACCCCACATGTCACAGGAGCCTGCAAGCACCTGCCCAAAGGCACCAAGTTCCTGTGCCTCGGGATGAAGCTCTGTGTGGTGTTGCTTGAGGCTGTGTCTCCAGAATCTACCCTGCATCAAGGTGATTGCTGAGCCTGAAACTCCTGGTGTTTGGGTCCAGGGGGTGTGATCCACTCCCAGAGGCACCCCCTCTGGGCAGGGCCATAAGCTGGGTGACGGGGAGCCCTGGGCCTCCCCTGAGCACTGGGGCCGCAGGAAGAACTCGTGGCAATGTCACCCCTGCCCTGGAAAGAGGTCTGGGCCCAGGAAGAACCTGGAGCCCTCAGCCCAGGCTGCAAGTAGATGAACAGGGAAGCTCTCCAGTACCATGACAAGGACCCCTAGAGTTTCCATGACCAGGGGAAGGGGAGCTCCATGCAGGACTATGGGTCTTGGGGACAGCTGCCCAGAGAGCTTCTCCAGGGAGGACACAGCAGGTGCAGAGGTGACTTGGACAGTGCATCAGTGGCTTTGTCATCCATGGAGCAGAAGAGCAGCAGTGGGGCTCGGTGACACTGGACCCTCCTGGAATAAACTTGGATACCTTTGGCCTCTGATGGCTAGTGGAGCAGCCTAGGAGGTTGCTCCCTAATAAACCCAGCCACCAATAAAGTAGGGCTTCACCATGGTTGCACCTACCTGCACGCAGCCACCAAGCACTGTAGACAGGAACCCTGCCCTCCCAGGTGCAGCTGCAACCGCTAAAGCCATGGCTGTGGACCTAGGCATCTCTGCACTTTTAGGGGCCTGAGAACCACCTTCATCTCTGCAGATTCCAAAGTGCATGCTCTGGCTGTCTGGCCTCTCCCCTTTCCTGGCACCTGTTCCGAGCATGGAGCAAAGTTGAGGCCAAGCCTGGGTGCTATTGCAACCTAGCAGGTATGTACACGCTTGGGGCAGCACTGATATGCCAGCCCGCTGCAGCCTCAGTCCCCTCTAGATTTTGACCACTGACAAGCACAGGAAGAAGGCTGAGAGCAGCTTGGCACTGGCCTGTAAGTGCCCCTTTGCATGAGCAGCCTGGTTACCATAAACAGCAGTAGGAGGCAGACAAGCTCCTGGCTGGAAAGAGGCAGGTCCCCAGTGAAGCCACACCTACAATGGGAAGATTTGAAGTTCAGGGGCTGGGCTGCCAGTCCCGTGGACCAGAATGGAAACTTGTGGTGCTTTTTCCTGGCCCACCCATGGCCACCCATGGACCAATCAGCACACACTTCCTCTCCTCTGAGGCCCATTAAAGTCCCGGTCTCAGCCAGACTTAAGGAGACAATGGGACAACAAGCCTCAGAGAGGAGCTACCATCAGAGGGTCTCCTCTCTGCTGAGAACTAAGCACTCAGGACCACTTGCCTGCAGAGAGGAGCTACACTCACTGCTGAGAGTTGAACACTTGTCAGGTCACCCTGGCTACAGAAAGAAGCTGCCCCTGCCAGTTTCCTCTTGAGCTATTCCAACTCTCAATAAATTTCCCCTTTGTCTTCCTCATCCTCCACTTGTCTGCATACCTCATTCTTCTGGATACAGGACAAAAACTTGTGAATGGTGGGGATAAAAGAGCTGTAACACAAACAGGGCTGGAAACACGCCCCTTGCTCACCACATTGCATGTGACAAGAAGGAAAGGAGAGATGGAGAGAATAGCTGCTGCTCTTTAGGAAGTCCAGATGTTGGAGCTTCCCTAGTCAGGACTGTGACATTCTTTTTAATGCTCTGTGGTTCCTGGCATCTCCAGAAACCACTGCATTTTCCAGTGTCAGCCATAGAATCTGCTTATGGTATACCTGGTGCAGCTGCAGTCTTGCAAGGAGCCAGAGCCCATTTCAGTTCCTGGAGCTGCACGCCCCACCACAGCTGGCATGCCTGGCTGTGCACAGTGGCTAGACCCCCCACTTACTCACAGGGATTCAGGCCAGTAGTATGAACCGAGTGCAGCCATGGGATTCAGGCCAGTAGTGTGAACCGAGTGCAGCCTGCCAGGCTGAGTCAGCGGAATGAGCCCAGCAGGCCAGAGCAAAGTACAGGCAAAGGCGCCACTGACCACAGAGGTTTCCAGCTAGCAAAACAACATCCCAAGAATTCCATGACACAAATATGTATCCATAAATTGATAGAATGAACTGAAACAAATCAATTTCTTGAAGGATACAGCCTACCAACATTTATTCAAGAGGAAACAAAATACCTCAATAATTTTTTAAAATCTATTAAAACAACTAAATTTGTAGTAAAAAATTTTCTTACTAGAAAAACCTTAGGTTTTGATGATTTTGTAGTTAAATTCCATCAAATATTTAAGGAAGAAATAACACCAATTTTTTTCAGTTCCTCCCAGAAGTGTTTTTTTCTTCTTTAAATGTTTGATTTAACTGAAGCAAAATAATTTTACATATTTATGGGGTATGTAGTGATAGTTTGATAACTATAAAGTGAGCCAATAGGGATAATAAGCATATTCATCTCAAACATTTGTTATTTCTTTGTGTTGGGAACATTCCATTCTAGGTATATTTAAAGTAATTATTGATACCTAGAGGGACTTACTATTGCTATTTTATTAAAAATTTTTCTTACTGTTTTTAGCTTCTTCTCTTCCTCTGCTGCTATCTTCCTTGTGATTTGTTTTTTGCAGTGATATGCTTTGATTCAGTTCTCTTTACCTTTTGTATTTCTACTAAAGGTTTGTTTGTTTGTCTTGGTTAGCATGGGGTTTACATAAGACCTCTCATAGTTAAAACTTCCCTTGGTAGTGTCTGTTACAACTTGATAACTTTGTTTGCATAGAAAAACTTTTACTTCTCTTTTGATGTTTATGTTATTGATGTCACAATTTACATAGTTTCATATTGTGTATTTATTTACAAATTATTATACCTATAATTCTTAATATTTGCATCTTTTAATTTTATACTAGAGTTAAGTGATTTGTGTACTATCTTTAAAGTATTATAGTATTCTGAATTTCAGTATTTTCTTACCTTTATAATGAGTTATAAACTTGTATGTATTTTTATGTTGCTAGTTAGTATTTTTTCATTTCAATTTGAGCTTTTAAAAATATTTCTTGGTATGGCAGGTCTAGTGGTGATAAACTCCCTCAGCTTTTGTTTGTCTGAGAAACTCTTTATCTCTCATTTCTGAAGGATAGCTGTGTGAGGTATAGTATTCTTGGGTGCCAATTGTTTTTCTTTAAGTACTTTGAATATATAATCCTATTGTCTCCTAACTGCAAAGTTTCTACTGAGATATATGCATATGTGTAAAGAAATGTCCTTGTACGTAACAAGTTGTTTTCCTCTGCTACTTTCAGAATGCTTTATTTTTGACTTTTGATAATTTAGTTAGAGTGTGTTTCAGTGAAGATCACTTTATGTTTAATCTATTTGTGGTTCTTTAGGCTTCATAGATCTGAATGTTCATTCCGTCAGCAGATTTGGGAAAATTTCCATCATTATTTCTTTTCTTTCTTTCCTTTTTTTTCTTTTGAGACAGTTTTTCTCTTGTTGCACAGGCTGGAGCACAATGGCATGATCTTGGCTTACCACAACCTCCGTCTCCAAGGTTCAAGAGATTCTCTTGCCTCAGCCTCCCTAGCAGCTGGGATTACAGGCATGTGCCACCACCCCAGCTAATTTTGTATTTTTAGTAGAGATGGGTTGGTCAGGCTGGTCTTGAACTCCAGACCTCATATGTTTTCTCCTTTTATCTTTCTCTGCTCCTTTTACAATGCCCATAAAGCATATATTAGTTTGCTGCATGGTTTCCATAAGTCTCATTGGCTTTCTCCCCTTTTGTCCATTTTGCTCCTCTAATTGTGTAATTTCAAATGACCTGTCTCTGAAGATTTTGTTTTTAAAAATGAAGTTGGTCATTTTTTTTTTCTTCTACTTGATCAAGTCTTCTGTTCCCTTGGTAGTGTCATGTTTCTTTGATTATTTGAGATTGTTGTGGCTTCGTATTGATGTCTGTGGATTTGAAGAAGTAGGCACCTTTTAAAGATTTTACACAGTGTCTTTGGCAGGGAAGCTATTCACTAGAAAACTCTCTGAAGATTCCAGTTAGGAAAGCTGGCAGGAACCCTGGGTGGGCTTGCTGCTAGATACCTTGGGTAAACTGGCCTGGTACCTTGGCCAGCATTGGGGCAAGCATGGTTTTTGGGTCCACAAGAGCCAGCCCTCATGCCTGAACCCATGAGTTTGCCTGGAGCCTGGAGCCACTTGAGTAGGCCTGGAGCTTATAGACATAGAATCTGGGGCTGTAGGAACTGGCCTTGTCCTAGGATAGTCATTGTGTCTGAGTCCACAGAAGCCAGACTAAAGCCATGGGGGCCAGCCTGGAGCTTGGTGCTACAGGTATGGACTTAGAACCTGGAACCAGGGTGATGGGTCTGTAGCTGGGGTGAGCCTGGAGCCTGTGCCTGAGAGGTCAGCTTGGGGTCTGGGTCCATAGGGTTGGCCTGGCACAAGGATTCACTGGATTAGGCCTGGTGCAGGGGTCCAAAGTGAAGTTGAGTGCTCACTTTACTCCCCTTAATCTATGTGAAGGGTGTCTCTTTCCATGCTCTGAAGGCCTGGGGAGGGGTGATGTGGGTAATGTGAAACTGTTCCCTCTACCCATTTCAAAGTTTCTATTCTTGTTTCTGTGCTCTAACCAGGCACTGTAATCTCTCACCTGGATTTCTTAGCTCTTGTATAGATATTTTTGTGCATGGACAGTCATTCAAATTAAAATTTCTGTGATAGACTGAGCACTGGAAACCCCTATTGTATCATCTTGCTTATGTCACTCTGCCAATAATATTTCTCTTTTAACCTTGAATTCCAGTAAGCTCTGAGACAAATTTTAATTTCTACTTTTGCAATTGTGTTTTTTTATTCATTTCTTTAGTTTTGCCTCTCATTGCTTCATGAAATAGGAGACATCCATGGTTGGAATTTCATACTATTATTTTTTCTAGTTTTCTACTCATGTTTTTCATGATTATACCTTTTCTAATTTTATTTTATTGTGGTTTAATATTTGTGAAATAAGTAGTATGTAGTTTTTTGAATAAAACATCTGAATTACATATTTTAATTCTTTATTAAAAATTGCAAATATATATATAATTACTTGGATTTGACTTAAAAATTTGATGTTTTGTTTAGATATTCCTTGGGTGCACTTTTAGTAAGCTGATACTTACTATGCAGTTGAAAGAGTATTTGACAAAGATTTAGAAGATTACTACTTTTTTATTGTTATGTTTAACCTGAGATTATTGATTTAATGTCTCTAGGACTCATTTTTTTTCACAGAGTAGGGGAAAATATATAACCCCTTTGGTATAAAAATTTATTGTTTTTTGATATTTGGTTTTACTTTTAGCAAATTGCCTTTATTTAGTGAATTTCAAAACATGTAAGGAAAATTAATCACCAACTAAAGAAAAAAATGCAAATATCTCCATGTTCAAAATTCATGTAATAATTTGTTGGGAAAGAATGTTCTTAGAGAAAGTCTTGTCAGAAAAAAAGTAACACCAAATTTTATTTGGGAATTTGGCTAACATTTTATTTCAATACTCTTTTTGAGAGATGCATCATGATAGCTGAAATTTCCATGACCTCATAGACCACTAACCATCACTAAAGTTATTAGAAGCTTGAATCCACAGATGTTTCCAGTGGAACTTGTAATTGTAATCAGACTGAGAGTTTATAGTAGAAGACAGTAATATGTATAGTCAGAGTTTTAGAAGACTCTATTCTGAGACTTTTCCTTTCCTCTTTCCCATTTGGAGCTCCTATTAACCTGTAAGTAAAGGTTGATGTAACAGATTAAAACAGTATAAGCAGTTTTTATTCCAATTTGCCAAAGCGTTTGTGCCAAGCATATGATAGCAGTGTGCCCTGAAATTTTCGATGTCATCTTTGAATCAACTGTTATATGTTAGTATATTTTACTGCTTATTTATTGCCATACAATAAATGCAAATGACTTTTCTACTTTAGAGGGCCTTCCACAAGTAAGCAGAAACATGGCAATAAAAACTAGAAATACTTAACATTTTTAATTACTCTCCTTATACATTCAAATAACTGCAATACAACACAAGTAAACCATTGATAATACCTAGTGAATTCCTAGGAAGTACAGGAATATAATTGAAAGTTATGGTGGCTGGAAATGAAGATCTGTCTTATTTTAAATTGTAAGAGTTTTAAAATCATAATTTGATTCCAAAGTTTTGATTCTTTGCAAATGGTCTGAGACTTCAATGGAATTGCATATAATATTCATTGTATGAATGAACACATTATCAAGATAGTCTTTGATATTTTTTTCTTGCTTATTCCTTAAGAAGTTTCCTATCATAAATATTTCCAGGACCTGTTTTTTTTTACCCACATAAAATACACTGAAGTCACTTTTTTTTCTGGGCTAATTATTGTACAATATTACATGGAAGAGTCTGAATTCTAGGAAAAAATGTTAGTTTTTTATTATATAAGATTTTCATTATATCTTCAGTGCAAAGAGCATTTTGACTAATAGTTGAAGAATCTAGAAATCAAATTGAACTTTAAAGTGTTTGTTTTTTAATGGGCTAATCCTTGACTAGATGCAGCCAGCTTTCTATTTTTCTATAGACATAAGCAATGTGTTTATTTGAACTCCAAATATCTCTTTATCTTTCTAAGTATAGGTCTTTCAAAATTAACACTTGATAATTTCCATGCCAATAAATCACAACTATAAAGTGAACATTTCTAGATTTCACTGTACATATGGGTAGACACAAATATAAATGTATTATAATTTAAAATACCTGTGTGGAAATGCATTCCTGAATATTGAAAAGGCAAAGATAAGCATCTTTTTCAAAAAAATTGAAAAATCAAAAACCAAAAACACATTGCTTTAAATTTTACTTAAAATGTATATATGATCACAGAAAATATTTCTAATACACTTAAATTTTTCCTTTCATTTTGAAAATCATTATAGATTAACAAAAGATTGAAAAAAATTTACAGGTGTGCCATGTACCCTTCACCCAGTCTTCCTCAATGGTAACATCTTTATATATATATATATATATATATATATATATATATATATATATATATGTGTGTGTGTGTGTGTGTGTGTGTGTGTGTGTGTGTGTGTGCACATGTATGTATCTATATATGTTAATATGGTTTGGTTATGTCCTCAACCAAATCTCATCTTGACTTTTAGTTCCCATTAATTCCCACATGTCATGGGAGGGACCTGGTAGGAGGTAATTGAATCATGGGAGTGGGTCTTTCCTGAGCTGTTCTTGTGATAGCGAACAAGCCTCATGAGATCTGATGGTTTTATAAACGACAGTTCCCCTACACAAGCTCTCTGTTGCCTGCTGTCATGCAGGATGTGACTTTGCTCCTCTTTCACCTTCTGTCATGATTGTGAGGCCCCTCCAGCCATGTGGAACTCTTGAGTCAATTAAACCTCTTTTTTTAAAAAAAAATTTAAATAAATTACCCAGTCTCAAATATGTCTTTATTAGCAATGTGGAAACAGTGTGACATAGTAAATTGGTACCAGTACAGTGGGGTGCTGCTGTAAAGATACCTGAAAATGTGGAAATGACTTTGGAATTGGGTGACAGGAAGAGGTTGGAACAGTTTGGAGGGCTCAGAAAAAAACAGGAAAATTTGGGAAAGTCTGGAACTTCCTTGAGACTTGTTGAATGACTTACCAAAATGCTGATAGTTATATGAACAATAAGGTCCAGGCTGAGATGGTCTCAGGTGGAGAGGAAAAAGTTTTTAGAAACTGGAGTAAAGGTCACTCTTGCTATACAAAGATACTGTTGGCATTTTGCCCCTGTCCTAGAGAGCTGTGGAACTTTGAACTTGAGAGAGATAATTTAGTGTATTTGATGGAAGAAATTTCTAAACAAGTGTTCAATAGGAAGCAGAGCATAAAAGTTTGGAAAATTTGCAGGATGACAATGCAATAGAAAAGAAAAACCCATTTTCTCAGGAGAACTTCAAGCCTGCTGCAAAATTTGCATAAGTAACCAGGAGCTTAATATTAAGCACCAAGACAACAGGGAAAATGTCTCCAAAGCATGTGAGAATCCTTCATAGCAGCTACTCACATCACAGGCTCAGAGGCCTAGGAGGAGAAAATGGTTTCATGGGCCAGACTCAGGGTCCCCCCCTGCTCTGTGCAGCCTGGGGTCTTGGTGCCATGCATCCCAACCAATCTAGACATGGCTAAAAGAGGCCATGGTACAACTCAGGCCATGACTTCAGGGGTTGCAAGCCCCAAGCCTTGGCAGCTCCCATGTGATGTTGAGCCTGTGGGTATAGATAAGTCAAAAATTGAGGTTTGGGAACCTCTGCCTAGATTTCAGAGTACATAGGGAAATGCCTAGGTGTCCAGGCAGAAGTTTGCTGCAGGGGCAGGTCTGTCATGGAGAACCTTTGCTAGGAAGGGAAGAGGAAATGTGGGGTGCAAGTCCACACTGGAGCACTGTCTAGTGGAGCTGGGAGAAGAGGGCCACTGTCCTCCAGACCCCACAATGGTAGATCCACCTACAGCATGTACTGTGTGCCTGGAAAAGTCACAGACACCCAACACCAGCCCATGAAAGCAGCCAGGAGTGTGGCTGTACCCTGCAAAGCCACAGATGCAGAGATGCCCAAGACGATGGGAACCCTCCTCTTGCAGCATTACCTGGATGTGAGACATAGAATCAAAGAAAATCATTTTGGAGCTTTAAGATTTGACTGCCCGCCCTGGATTTCAGACTTGCATGGGGCCTATAGCCCCTTTGTCTTGGCCAATTTATCCCATTTGGAACTAATGTATTTACCCCATATCTGAACCCCCATTGTATGTAGGAAGTAACTAACACGCTTTTGATTTTACAGACTTATAGGCAGAAGGAACTCGCCTTGTCTCAGATGAGACTTTGGATTGTGAACTTTCTGCTGAAATGAGTTAAGACATTGGGAGAGTGTTAGGAAGGCTTGATTGATTTTGAAATGTGAGGACATGAGATTTGGGAGGTGCCAGGAGCTGAATGAAAGGGTTTGATTGTGTCCCCGCCCAAATGTCATCTTGAATTGTAGCTCCCATTAATTCCCACATGTCATGGGAGGGAACTGGTGGGAGATAATTAAATCACAGGGGCAGGTCTTTCCTGTACTGTTCTTATGATAGTGAATAAGTCTCATGATATCTACTGGTTTTATAAAGGGGAGTTCCCAAATACAACTCTCTCTTTCCTGCTGAGATGTAGGACTTGACTTTGCTCCTCCTTCACCTTCTGTCAAGATTGTGAGGCTTCCTCAACCATGTGGAACTGTGAGTCAATTAAACCTCTTTCCTTCATAAATTATCCAGTCTCAACTATGTCTTTATTAACAGAGTGAGAAGAGGCTAATCTATATGTATACATCAATATATCAGTATATTATGTTGTATCATAAATTGCCAATATTCAAATATAGTTTTAACCTATAAGCTGGAAATTTCTTCTGAGTCAACATAATATATCACCTCTTATCTATATCAAATTATGTTTAAATCATTTTAGCATGCTAAGCGTTTGAACCATTTAGAAAACTGGAAAAGAATTGGAAGTATTAGTAAAAATTAAAGGAAGTATTGTGAATGAATGATTTTAAATCAGCCTGAAATAGTGAATGATTCAAGAGGTCTGACAATAAATATAAAATCAGGCAGAACTATTATCTGATTGTCAGTGTATGTGAAATTCTAGGATTTTTTATTTTATTGTACTTTAAGTTCCAGAGTACACGTGCATATCTTGCAGGATTGTTGCGTAGGTACACATATGCCATGGTGGTTTGCTGTATCCATCCCACCTTCACCTACATCAGGCATTTCTCCCCATGTTATCCCTCCCCAATCTCCCCACCTGCCACTGTCTCTCCCCTAACCCCCCATCCCCCAGGCCCCAGTGTGTGATGTTACACTCCCTGTGTACATGTATTCTCATTGTTCAACACCCACCTATGAGTGAGAACCTGTGGTATTTGATTTTCCATTCTTGTGTCAGTTTGCTGAGAATGATGGTTTCCAGATCCATCCATGTCCCTACAAAGACATGAACTCATTCTTTATAAGTGCATAGTATTCCATGGTATATATGGGCCATATTTTCCTTGTCCAGTCTATCGTTGATGGGCATTTGGGCTGGTTCCAGGTCTTTGCTATTGTAAACAGTGCTGCAGTGAAGATATGTGTGCATGTGTCTTTATAATAGAATGATTTATAATCCTTTGGATATGTAAACAGTAATAGGATTGCTGGGTCAAATGGAATTTCTATTTCTAGGTCCTTGTGGAATCGCCACACTGTCTTCCACAGTGGCTGAACTAATTTACACTCCCACCAACAGTGTAAAGGTGGTCCTATTTTTCCATATCCTCTCCAGCATCTGTTGTCTCCAGGTTTTGTAATGATTGCCATTCTAACTGGTGTGAGATGGTATCTCAGTGTGGTTTTGATCTGAATTTCTTTAATGTCCAGTGATGATGAGGGTTTTTTTTTTCATATGTTTGTTGGCCTCATATATGTCTTCTTTTGAAAAGTGTCTGTTTATATTCTTCGCTCACTTTTGAATGGGTTTGCTTTTTTCTTGTAAATTTGTTTTAGTTCTTTGTAGATTCTGGATATTATCCCTTTGTCAGATGGGTAGATTGCAAAAATTTTTTTCCATTCTGTTGGTTGCCAGTTCACTCTAATGATTGTTTCTTTTGCTGTGCAGAAACTTTTAAGTTTAACTAGATCCCATTTGTCTATTTTGGTTTTTGTTAGCATTGCTTTTGGTGTTTTAGTCATGAGGTACTTGCCTATGCCTATGTCCTGCATGGTTTTGCCTAGGTTTTCTTCTAAGGATTTTATAGTGTTAGGTCATATGTTTAAATCTTTAATTGATCTGGAGTTAATTTTAGTGTAAAGTGTCAGAAAGGGGTCCTGTTTCTGCTTTCTGCACATGGCTAGCCAGTTTTCCTGGCACCATGTATTAAATAGGGAATCCTTTGCCCATTGCTTGTTTTTGTCAGGTTTGTCAAAGATCAGATGGTTGCAGATGTGTGGCATTGTTTCTGAGGGCTCTGTTCTCTTCCATTGGTCTATATCTCTGTTTTGGAACCAGTACCATGCTGTTTTGATTACTGTAGCCTTGTAGTATAGTTTGAAGTTAGGTAGCATTATGGCCTCAGCTTTGTTCTTTTTACTTAGGATTGTCTTGGCTATGCAGGCTCTCTTTTGGTTCTATATGAAGTTTAAAGTGTTTTTTTCCAGTTCTGTGAAGAAGGTCATTGGTAGCTTGATGGGGATCACGTTGAATCTATAGATTACTTTGGGCAGTATGGCCATTTTCACAATATTGATTCTTCCTAACCGTGAGCGTGGAATGTTTTTCCATCTGTTTGTGTCCTCTCTTATTTTGTTGAGCAGTGGTTTATAGTTCTCCTTGAAGAGGTCTTTTACATCCTTTGTTAGTTGTATTCCTAGATATTTTATTCTCTTTGTAGCAATTATGAATGGGAGTTTGCTCTTGATTTGGATCTCTGTTTGTCTGTTATTAGTGTATGGGAATGTTTGTGATTTCTGCACATTAATTTTGTATCCTAAGACTTTGCTGAAATTTTGTCTCAGTTTAAGGAGATTTTGGGCTGAGACGATGGAATCTTCTAAATATACAATCATATCATCTGCAAATAGGGACAATTTGACTTCCTCTTTTCCCATTTAGTACACTTTATTTCTTTTTCTTGCCTGATTGCTCTGGCCAGAACTTCCAATACTATATTGAACAGGAATGGTGAGAGAGGGCATGCTAGTATAGTGCCAGATTTCAAAGGGAATGCTTCCAGTTTTTGCCTATTCAGTATAATATTGGCTGTGGGTTTGTCATAAATAGCTTTTATTATTTCGAGATACATTCCATTAATACCTAGTTTATTGAGGGTTTTTAGCATAAAGGACTGTTGAATATTATCGAAGGTCTTCTCTGCATCTATTGAGATAATTATGTGTTTTTGTCTTTATTTCTGTTTATGTGATGAATTATGTTTATAGACTTTTGTATGTTCAACCAGCCTTGCATACCCAGAATGAAGCCTACTTGAACATGATGGGTAAGCTTTTTGATGTGCTTTTCCATTCGGTTTGCCAGTATTTTATTGAAGATTTTTTCATCTGTGTTCATCATGGATATTGGCCTGAAGTTTTATTTTTCAGTTGAGTCTCTGCTGGGTTTTGGAATCAGGATGATGTTGGTCTCATAAAATGAGTTAGGGATGATTCCCTCTTTTTGTATTGTTTCAAATAGTTTCAGAAGGAGTGGTACAAACTCCTCTTTGTACATCTGGTAGAATTCAGCTGTGAACCCATCTGGACATGGACTTTTTTTGGTTGGTAGGCTATCAATTTCTGCCTCAACTTCAGCCCTTGTTATTGGTCTATTTATGGTTTCATCTTCTTCCTGGTTTAGTCTTGGGAGGGTGCAAGTGTCCAGGAATTTATCCATTTCTTCCAGATTGACTGGTTTATGTGCATAGAGTTGTTTTTAGTGATCTCTGATGGTAGTTTATATTTCTGTGGAATCAGTGGTGATATCCCCTTTATCTTTTTTTTATTTTCATCTATTTGATTCTTCTGTTTTCTTTTTATTAGCCTGGCTAGTGGTCTATTTTGTTGATCTTTTTTAAAAAAAAAAAACCAGCTCCTAGATTTTTTGATTTTTTTTGAAGGGCTTTTTCTGTCTCTATCTCCTTCAGTTCTGCTCTGATCTTAGTTACTTCTTGTCTTCTGCTAGCTTCTGAGTTTTGTTTTGTTTTTTTTTTTCTCCTCTAGCACTTAAATTCTGACAAAAGGGTGTCAATTTTAGATCTTTCTTCACTTCAAATGTGGGCATTTATTGCTATAAATTTCCCTCTAGACACTGCTTTAAATGTGTCCCAGAGATTCTAGTATGTTGTGTCTTCATTCTCATTGGTTTCAAAGAACATCTTTATTTCTGCCTTCCTTTCATTGTTTATCTAGTCATCATTTGAGAGCCAGTTGTTCAGTTTCCATGTAGTTTTGCAGTTTTGGGTGAGTTTCTTAATCCTGAATCCTGGATACAGTACACCAGTGGGTCTTGACTTTCTATCCAGTTTGCCAGTCTGTGTCTTTTGATTGGAGCATTTAGGCCATTTACATTTAATGTTAATATTGTTATGTGTGAATTTAATCCTGCCATTTTGTTACTGGCTGGTTGTTTTGCCTGTTAGTTGATGCAGTTTCTTCACTGTGTCCCTGGTCTTTACCATTTGGTACATTTTTGCAGTGGCTGGTACTTGTTCCTTTCTGTTTTTAGTGCTTCCTTCAGGAACTCTTGTAAGGCACGTCTGGTGGCAACGAAATCTCTCAGCAATTGCTTGTCCATAAAGGATTTTATCTCAATTGATTGTCCATAAAATATTTTATTTCTCCTTCACTTAGTAAGCTTAGTTTGGTTGGATATGAAATTCTGGATTGAAAGTTCTTTTCTTTAATGATATTGAATATTGGCCCCCACTCTCTTCTGGTTTATAGGGTTTCTGCCAAGAGATTGGCTGTGAGTCTGATGGACTTCCCTTTGTGGTGACCTGACCTTTCTCTCTGACTGCCCTTAACATTTTTTTCCTTCATTTCATCCCTGGTGAATCTGATGATTATGTGCCTTGGAGTTGCTCTTTTTGAGGAATGTCTTTATGGTATTCTCTGTATTTCCTGTATTTGAATATTGGCCTGCCTTGCTAGGTTGGGAAGATCTCCTGGATAATATCCTGAAGAGTGTTTTCTAGCTTGGATTCATTCTCCCTCTCACCTTCAGGTACACCCATCAGGTGTAGATTAGGTCTTTTCACATAATCCCATATTTCTTGGAGATTTTGTTCATCTCTTTTCACTTTTTTTCTCTATTCTTGCCTTCTTGTTTTATTTTATTGAATTGATATTCTATCTCTGATATCCTGTCTTCTGCTTGATCAATTTGGCTATCGAAATGTGTGTATGCTTTGCAAAGTTCTCGTGCTGTGTTTTTCAGCTTCTTCAAGTCGTTTATGTTCTTCTCTCAGCTTGTTATTCTAGTTAGCATTTCATCTAACCTTTTTTCAAGGTTTTTGGTTTCTTTGTATTGGGTTAGAATATGTTCCTTTAGGTCAGATAAGTTTGTTATTACCCATTTTCTGAAGCCTGCTTCTGTCAGTTTGTCAAATTCATTCTCCATCCTTTTTTGTTCCCTTGCTGGTGAGGAGTTGTGATCTCTTGGAGGCGGAGAGGCATTCTGATCTTTGATGATTTCATTCTTTTTGAGCTGATTTCTTCCCATCTTTGTGGGTTTATCTAACTTTGATCTTTGAAGTTGGTGATTTCAGGTGGAGTCTCTGAGTGGACATCCTTTCTGTTGATGTTGAAGCTATTTCTTTTTGTTTTTTAGTTTTCCTTTGAACTGTCAGGCCCCTCTGCTGTATGAGGCTTCTTTTTTTTTTTTTTTTTTTTTTGGTTCTATATCTGTCAGGGAGCCACTTGAGGAGGCAGTCTGTCCCTTGTCTGCCTGAAGAGGTGCTGCTGGGCTGTCTTGGACCCTGCCCAGCTGTTTTGGCTTTTGTTTACACAGGTGAGATTAAACACGCCTTTGCAATGGCAGGTGCCCTTCCCCATACCAAGCTCGATTGTCCCAAGTCAAGCTTGAACTGATGTGCTGGCTGCAAATCTCTCAAGTGAGAGAGCTTCAGTTTGCTGGTCTTTGTGGTGGTGGAACCTGCTAAGCCATATCACCTGTCTTTCTGCTTTCAGGTCTGCCTGTTTCTGAGGGGTGGGTAGATCTGTCCCGCAGTTGCTCTCAGTGCTAGCAAAAATATCTGCCCACTTCTGTGCTGATAACTCATAGCGCTGGGCTGGATGTAGCTGTTGCTCAGATCTGCACTGGCAACTCGCAGTGCTTCTCAGTCCTGAAGCATTCTCCTGGACTGTGGGTTGCAAAGGGCCTGGAAGAAGTGCTATATTTGAATTGTAGTACCAAGGGGGTAAAATCCCGGATCCTCCCATTGGTTGCACTTACCAGGTGGGGCAGTGCCCCACCCTGCCTCAGTTCTCCCTCCCTGGGCTACCCACTGTCCAACCAGTCCCATTGATATCAACCTGGTACCTCCATTGGAAATGCAGAGATCACTCATCTTCTGCATCTCTCTCACTGGGAACTGTGCTCCAGAGCTGTTCCTGTTCGGCCATCTGGGAGTTTGGCTACCATCTCATGTCTCTTCACATCGCAAGGCTTTTTTTCTTGCTTCAGGCAGGTGATCAGGTCTGTCTTAGAGGCAGCAATACCCAGGTAGACCAGTTTTCTGTAGTTCTCTAACATCACATTCCTATATAAATATACAAATTCTGCTGTGCAGTGTCCAAGCATTACCAGTCCTCCTGACAGAATTCTATGGCCATATCCCTAAGTATCAACACTCCACCATTTCTAGGCTTCGAGAGAGTCCTAGTGTCTTAGCATGTATCTCCAGTACCAGCAGGTCACAGGGCCACAGAGACTGGACCTCTATGAGAAAAGGACCGAGAACAATGAAGATGAGACCTGAAACTCCTGAGGAATGTTTTTTAGAGGAGGCATTCTTATGTGAGCCTCCATTTTTGAAATTTTTCATTAGTCTTCAATCAGAAGCTACCTATCTATACAAGATCCCTAAAAGAATATTTACTTGCTCTTTCTTTTCCTTTCCTAAGGTCTAAAGAGTATATTCATAAAACTAAAAATTTCAACAAACATATTAAGGAATTTTTTAAATATTGATTACTGTAGATAGAGAAAAATAGTTTCTTTGCAGTATCTTAGAAATGACAAAGAATCTGAAATATTCAACACAACAGTGCAATCAGTACCCTTACTTGGTCTCCTATGATTTCTAGGTGGTTTAACAGTTAAATCCTCAAAGGTCAGATCTAGTTACAGGAAGAAGAGTCTATATTTCAGAATATCAGGTTCTCATCAGGATTTCATCACATGGAACATAGGCATAGCTTCCCCCAATGGAAGTAGAGATGTTGTTTCTTTAGAATTTAAAATTGGAAAAGGATATTCCAACTTGACTGCATCCTAGAATAAAGGAATTATTAAGACACAACCAAGTAATGGCATCCAGAAAAGAGAACGAACAGACATTGGAAGGGTTGAAAGAGATGAGGATTCTGAAGGGCATCTGTATGTATAGAGCAGGAGCACCACAGATATTCTATTTAAATAATTCAAATGTTTTCAATTTAATTTACTTTTGAGATTTTCTTCCCCCTTGCCAATCAGATAGGGCTTGGAGCAGGATGTAGAGACGATTCAGAGTTTCAAGCCTTACTAACCCAAAAATGACTTTAATAACTCCAAAGTCTGGGGAGGATGGGAACTCTGGCTTCCATCTGCTCTAATGACAGTTCAGTGGGCTTGTCCATGGAACATTGATCTCAGTATCTCTGGGGAAGGCTGAGAAACACAGTTCCTTATTTAGAGTTATGTCCATGCCTGGTCATCTGGCGTGGCAGAACCATCCGGCTGCCTGTCCTCTGGGACTCAGCACAACGCTGATCTGTTTTCACCCATAGTTTATGTTGCTTGCCTGTTCAGCTGGTGCCAACCCAAGCAAGACCTAGTGTTTCTCAGTGACCTTGGTAGCCAAACTGAGCAGTCATACCAGGCAGATAAGTTTGCTCTGTATGTCCACTAAACAATAGTTATTTAGCTTTTCTTGAGATTTATAATGAAATTTGGAAAAACTTGAGAAGTAAGAGGTTGGATAGAAGGTGGAGAAGACAGGTGATTCGTGAGTAGTATAAACACTAATAAAAAATATTCAGTGCTCAGCTGGGGATTTTTTATTTTTTTGCATCTTCCCTTTTCCCATCAAAACCTATCTAAATGCCTGCATATTTGAGATAGATTATTTAAAAAGAACAGCATTCTTCTCTTCTAGCTTTATTATTCAAGGAGGTCATTAAGAGGGAAAATAATGTAATACAAACTTAATATTTAATTTCACTGGGACAGTCAATGTGATAATAATTGTGATGCTAAGGATTTCCTAATAAGGACATGGCAGATTGGTTTTAGACTTGACAATTAAAGATGAGGTTAGAAAACAGACTAGCAGTGATTGACCACAACCAGCAATTACGACTGTGTGGCACTATCATGAGCTGACCGTGAGTTGCACAGTCTACTAGTTCTGGTTAAAGCACATGCTATTCTTCTTCATGCTCATATTGGAGTATCTGCTTCGCTAACATATGGCGATGTTGATGACCTTTTTCATAAAATTCATGACACTCTTTTGGTTTGTCTTTTCTATGTTATGGCTCCTTTTCATTATCCACTTGTTCCTTCCTTCTCTGCTGGGCCCTATTGGTGTATACAGGATCTATTCCGGCAGTTACATGACTGATTCTGGGAGTCTTCTCAAGACACTTCTGATTCAAATTATTTTCATAATTAATATGAATCTTGACCAATCTTGCTAGCTCTAAATCTGCACCTCTAGAGGATCTCTGTTTTTTTTGTTTGTTTTGTTTTCTTTTCTTTCCTAGTGACTTGTCCCACACCTTATTAATTCTGACTTGGAATCTTAAACTGATCCCCACATAAAGCATTCTTATTTTCTCTGTGGCCATCTGTCTTGGAGGTAAGGAAAAGAGAGCAGGTAACAAACTCTGAATGAGACCAATTTACAAATAATGTCGACTACTTATTTTCTCCAGGAGACAAAGAGATGAACTCTGAATGATTTTTTATGATGTTATTTTTAAACACATGAATTAGAGTTAATAATATCTAGCTAAATGATTTGTTGGATTTTATCTTCCAGAGATGTATAAAGCAAATAATCAACTTTTGCAAGTAGAATTTGAGGGAAAGGAGACAATCAGTGATTCTGGTATTAGCTGCCTTGGGATAGATGAGTGGATGAGGAGCATGCCTCAAAGAAAAAGTTACCTAAATTGTATTTACTGTCAGCATATACATCCTGAGTATTAGAAAGATGATGGATAATTCTTCCCAAGGACTGGGAGTGAGAGAACAGGGTACTGGTAGTTGATGTGTTTTTAAAAATGCATCCAGTCCCTGTAAATTCTCATAGATTTCTACATATAGATGTGTTACCTTGCTGAAATATGGGAGCATTCTCCTCGAAAGCTTTGGCCTTTCTCAGAATATAAATAACAGAACAAATTTAATCAGTGCTCTCTACAGTTGTCCTTTCCCATATTTCTATCATTTTCTAGGGCACCTTCTCTTCACATGTCAGTTACATGTTCCGAACAGCAGCAACTTTGTCTCTGTTGTTTCTTCGCTACTCTGTGTACTCACTTGTCTTTGGGTTTTTGCTCCAGTTATTTTCTCACTTGGAATGCCCTTCTTCCTACTTTGAAAGCATAGGTAAAGATCTACCTCTACTCAAAAAGTTTGAATAAAACAATTTTCACTTCGTTATATTTTCATATATTGTTTTAATCATTGTTATATCATAAATTATAATAGTCCTTATGTAAACATTTTTTGTTTCTGAATCTTACAGTAGTATTTTCTGTCATGCAGCCACTCAACAAATGTTTCTAAATAAAATTGAACTCATTTAAGTTATATTAAGCTAGATCGCACCATTAGGTCTTGGTGAGTGAACCATCATCAAAATTATAAACTTTCTTTTAACTACTATAGCATCAAATCCTAAGATTTTAAAATGGAATATAAAGACCAACTTTCTTGGGTGGCCTCTATCATGAATTATTTAATTCATAAATTCTGTTAAGCTGGGATCTATGCTAAGGATGTTAATACTGTGTTAGTTGAATAAGAAATGATCTATACTCTCAAGGAGATCTATAAGGAAATGGACACCTAAGTAAAACATTAAAATTAAAGATGATATGGATAATGTGAACAAGGTCAAAGGACTCAGGACCAACTATGCTTTGCAGTATCAGGAGGCTTCAGAGAGGTTTTGAAAGGTCAGTAGGAGCTGTCCAGTTTGAGACAGATCATAGAGTATTAATATAATCTCAAATTTCAATTTAAAATTTGTCTAATTATGGAACTGCTGTGCTGGTAATCATTCTAAGGATTTATTTGAAAGAGCTTTTAATTTGTGTGTGTGTGCGTGCATGCGTGTGAAGCTCAAAAGGAAGGGGGAATCTTGAGTACTGTGAGGAAGTGCCAAATATAGGGATGAGGGGAAATGGAAATCTGTCCCATCTTAAACTTCCGCACTAATTTAAAGTCTGGGGGGAGAAGAGTTAACCAGAACTTTTATTTTATTTTTTTATATGTGGGAAAAGAATCGAACCAGAATCTATAGGCATTGTGTTCATGAGGGAAGTTTTGAGATTCTAGGAATAAATCTGTTAACTCAAAGATGAGATAACAAGGTATAAACAGAGTGGGGAAGAGAATCATTTTTTTCCTAACCCCTGAACGCTTAACTTCATTTCACACTAAAATATATTCTTAGTATCATGGTGACATTGACTTGCTGCTAACTGAGAGTGGAAAGTGACTATACCTAGAACATGGATGGGAGGAAGTGTAACCCTAACTCTGAGCACCTGTGAGAGTGAGAATGCCAAGAAAGATTTAAGTTAGTCTTGGAGGGAACTGGAAAGCCACTGGTATTAAGCCATTTCTGTATGTTTAGCATCATTTGTACCCCAAATTTGAAGAGAGCCAGAGAAATTCTGATTGTCACAAAAGGTGCTTGAGAGGGGGAAAAGAGTGAAAAGAGTATCTTCTAGAAACTTCCATCTGATGTCATCTTTTACTTCTTCAGAGTGTGAGTGATGAAATCAGGCTTCACACCTAGAACTACTGCAGTCTATATGTGTTAGAAATGTCTTGGTGGGAACATAAGATATTTTTTCTATGAGTTCTCAAGAATAGCAGGTTTTAGGAGATTGATCTTGTGAACTAGGAAGCTAGACAATTACTGGTTGTGTGGCTTTGGGCAAATCACTTAAATTCTGGATCTAAGTTTCTTCACTTGTAAAATAGAATACTGAACTTGCAGAGTTATTGTGAAGATCCGGTATATTTAAAGAACCCAACAAAGTTAGAACTGGTTATATGACTGAGATTATTCAATGAATAAGTAATTCTGCTATTACCATTAATACAGTATTTTTAAATTTTGCATTTTAGCAATCTCCTTTGTCATTCAATTCAGTGAGTGCTAGAGTTATATTCCATAGGATAGATTTAAGCTATGGAATATTTTATCTTTTTAATAGATATGGATTTAAATACGTTATTACGTGTTGATAGTATATGTCTCATTATGAATAACATTTTCATAGCTTGGTGCTTTACACATAGCACTTTTAGCTTAATATGGCGCAATCTTTGATAAACTGTCAGCGTATCTTGGTGACAAATTCTAGGCCTTTTTGTTGTTGTTTTTTCTGCTCCCTTTACCTTTTTTTGCCTAATAGGAACTTCTTCAGATAAGGGATCTGAATGCAATTTGACTATTGCTGCAGTAATAGATATTAGAATATCATGGATTCATTGCTACTAATGAATTCTGATTTATGTCAAAATCAGAGCACTCTAGCAAAAGAATGATGGCTCAATTTGTTTCTATAATGATAGAAATCAAGCAGTGTTTTCTACTTACTAGTATATGTGTGTAACCATTGATTCAATATGGAAAAACTTAGACTTGGAAAATTAAGAAGACATATCTTGTTTTGAATATCTTGATAAACTCAAAAAGTCCTTTTTTTTTCCTTTAAAAACCTCTACATGAATAAGTGAGTGAGATCTTACAGTCTTAAGTATACGCATTCAAAAATTCCTCTAGGTGGTAATACTAGGGATATTAATATTTAGTTTCCATCCAGTGAGAATATTAAAATTGATAAAATCATTATAAAGGTATATGTTTTACAGAGACTATGAAATTAAAGTTGATGTGGAGTTTGAGCCAAAGAAAAATAAAATGCACTTATGATGCAAGCATAAACTTAGTCAAAAATAAGGAAAAAGGTCTTGTCCTTAAAACTGTTGTGAAAAATATACACTTCCAAATAATACATGGAGCTGTTGAGGTCACAACATGTCGTCGTCATCGTCGTCGTCATCTTCTTCTTTTTTTTTTTTTTCTTTTTTTGAGACGTAGTCTCTCACTGTCACCCGGGCTGGAGTGCAATGGCGCAACCTAGGCTCACTGCAACCTCCGCCTCTTGGGTTCAAGTGATTCTCCTGCCTTAGCCTCCTGAGTAGCTGGGATTACAGATGCCCGCCACCACACCCAGCTCATTTTTGTATTTTTAGTGCACACGGGGTTTCACTATTTTGGTCTTGAACTCCTAAACTCGTGCTCTGCCTGCCTCGGCCTCCCAGAATGCTAGAATAATAAATGTGAGCCACGGTGCCCAGCCCAAGGTCACATCTCTTTTGTATGTCTTCTCTAGTGTTCTATTTCACAGAACCCGCAACTTACCTTTACTGAACTTTAAAAAAAATTATACTAAAAGATCAAGTATGAGAAAGAACTCAGTTGACAAGATATAGCAACAGTATTATTTCCCATATCTTGGCAATGAGAAAAGTCCTAAAGAAACTGCCTGTGAGAATGTATTGTTTTTTAAAAAAACATACAGATGGTTTTATCATATTCAGGAATATTGGTAGCATTAAGTTATTTTTAGACATTCATTGCTGAGAATAATCATTCTTTGGATAAATATTTTTTTGTTCTTAAATAGTTGATATTTTCTTCATTTCAAATCCTAGTAAATGAACATACTTATCAGATTTGATTCAGATCCATAATTCATTTCTGTCCTTCCCATCCGTAAAAGTGATTAGAATCAATTAATATTGTTCCCCATCCCAAACAGCTTTAGGACATTGATTTATAAATATCATCAGAATGAAATTTTACGGTTTGCAAGAAATACCCAAATAGGATTGTCAAAGATACCTAGTGTCACGTAGGACAAGAGCAAGACAAAATTGTTGTTGAAAAATTTTTTCTACCTTGTGTTATGTTGTATAATCAAAATAATTTATAAAAGTTGAAAATGATGTTTTGTTATTCTGAATTGATGACATGATGCAGAATTTATTTCCTGGTTCCTCAAAATAATTTTAAAATGTTTTATTTAAAAAAAGTCTATGTATAGAAAAGTTGCAACAGCAATATATAATTCCTGTACATACTTCATACTTCTTCGGTTTTTTCTAATGTAACATCTTACATAGTTATTATGATCAAAATTAAGAAATTAACATTGGTGTAATATTACTAACACTATAGACTTTATTCAGATTTCATCAGATTTTTAAAAAAATTATGGTTCTTCTTTCTTTCTTCCAATATTTAATTCAGGATTCCACAACACAGGCAGGTGTCATAGTCCCCTGAAATGTATGACAGATTCTCAGCCTCTTCTTGTTTTGTATGATTTTGCCACTTTTGAAAAGTACTGGTCAGTTCTTTAGCAGAATAACCCTTGATTTGTATTTTCTGATTTATTCCTCATAATTAAGATTATGGATGTTTCACAGAGATACTACAGAAATGATGTACCCTTCTCATTTAAAATATTAGGAGATATGCGATATTGATATATCTTTTTAGAATGCTCTTAAGGTGGTGTCTGCTGAATTTTCCACTGTAAAGTTATTACTTTCCTCTTTGTAATAAATAAATATCCCAAGAAAGATTCTTTGAGGCTATGAAAATATTCTATTTCTCCTCAAACTTTCACCCATGGATTTTAGCATCTATTGGAGGATCTTGTTTGCAACAATTATTATTGTGATTGTCTAATGGTGACTTTTCTATTTCCTACATTCTTTCTCTGCTTATAACTTGAAATTATTTTATACAAGTAGCTTCCCCTTCTTCCCTATTTATTTTTAATTCACCTATTTATATCAGTGTGAACTCATAAATATTAATTTCCTTCTATGAGCTATAGAGCAATGCCATCATTATTATCTATTTTGTTACTCAATTTGTCCTCACTTTGGCCATGTGGAACTCGTTCACACTGGTGCTTGTGCCCTTTCAACATGCTCCATCTTTTTTGGGCATTTCCTTACTTTGTGACACCACAAAATATCCCAAACCAGGAGCTTTGGCTTCCCTTGGCCACGTTGGAAGAAGAAAAATTGCCTTGGTCCACACACAAAATACACTAAAGATAGCTGATGAGAGGAAAAGAAAAAAGACCCAAAAATATCAATAAGTCTCAAAATGGTTTAAGAAAGTTTACAAGTTTGGCCACATTCAAAGCTGCCCTGGGTCACATGAGGCCTGAGGGGTGTAGTTGAGACAAGTTTGCTCTAAACTCATTTTATATATATATGAGAAACTGAAATAAATCAGCTTTCTTATAAAATTTTATCATAAGCCATAAATAGTCTGGTGTGATATAAAGTTTGGGAATTATCTCTACCATTTGACCTGTTCCTCTTTATTGTTGAGTAGTATTCTATGTATGAATGTGCCATGATTTGATTATCTGCTCATGTGAAGAACATATAGGTCGTTTCCAGAATTTGGCAATTATGAATAAATTTTCTGTGGAGATTCACAGATAGGGATTTTGTAAACATTAGTTTTTGTTTGTTGGGGGAGTAAATATCTAGCAGTGGTATCACTGGATTATATGGTAAATACATGTTTAACTACATAAGAAACTGCCAAACTGTTTCCCAGAAGGTTGATATCATTTTGCGTTTCCATGAGCAATATATTCTCTGCACCTTCGCTAGCACTTAATAGTATCATCATCCTCATTACAGACAAGGAACTGGAAATTAGATTTATTAAAAATCTTGCCCAAGATAACAAATACAGTATCAGGACTGAAATTGAACTCAAGCCCAGTGGGTTCCAAATTCAGTTAATTTTCCACTGCATCTTTTCATAGGAATAATTCTTGTTCACTTTTATTCATAGACATAGGATTCTTGAAGTTTCTTTTCCAAAGAATAGTTATTTTTGTAACTTCAGCCAATCATTGTGAATGACTCTTGAGAAGTAGGTAGGATGGTTATTAATAATTGTTTTTCCAAGTGAGAAAGATGAGTTCTGAGGGAGCTGATCAAGAAATATGCGATGTGTTTTAATGACTGGGCTAGAATTCACAGTGGCCATTTTCTTCTAGGGCACAAACCTCATAGAAGACAAAATATTCTGGCTTTTTATATACAAAATCAAAATTTTAGACTCTTTTTCTTCTTCTTGGAAAAGGTAGCTATCTTTTCCTCTGAAAAATAGGAAGTTCATAAAAATTAGTATCTGTAAAGTATTAATAGATGTAGTTAGGGTGCAAAGGATTGGGAAACTACAATGAGAGTCAACAATAATCTAAGAATCTTATGTGCACATACTTAGAGCTCCTACTCTAGGAACTTTAGACAAAACTGGAAGAAGTTCAAATGGTTTGGCCTGCCTCCTCCCACCTCTTTTTTAAAATTCCTTTTTCTGGGATACTCTGGCCAAAGACTAACAAGCAGTGAAATGGCAAAAGGCAGGCAGCAGGCAGAAAAAATAGAAGCAAATGGCTGGGGTAAAACACAAACTGTATGATTAGGCTCTGAATAATCAGGAATTGGATTGGAGCTTGTTATACATATTTCATGGTCATAATTTGATATTTGCAACAAAAAGAGAAAGAATTGTCTTTATAAAAGCCAAAAAAAAAAAAAAAACCACAAAAAACAAAAGACAAAAGCTAGGTTGACTTGGGGATATCTACCTATCTTTCTCACTCAAAATATTACCAATTTACCTTTCTGATCCTCTCCATGTGATCTAGTTAGTTGCACTTAGCACATTGGAGGGAAATAAAGAGTGATTCACATTATCATTTTAATGGTGCATGGATTCTTTCATTATGTAGTTGGTTCACATACATCAACATTTTAAATTTTGGACATTCTAAAATACATTTGGCAAACTGTTAAGGAGAAAACCGTCTGTGAGCCTGTAGGAACTAAAACCTGGTACATGTCTGAACAAATGCAGAAGTCCCATTTTTGCGGTTCAGTTTTATAAGTTATGTAGCTTTGTGTGACCTTTTTAAAAATATTCAAGTGGTTTTGAAATATCATTAAAAAATGATCAGTGGTAATTGTCTTAATAATAGCGGTCACATGAAAAAAAATATTGTTAAGTGGAACCCTTTCCTAACCCCTGATGCGATTTTTAAAGGCCCTTTGAAAAAAAGCAAGACACTTGAAAGTTACTTATTAAAGACCAAATGAAAACACAACTTGCAAAGGGGCTTTTAATTTCATAATGATTCAGGTTTTTGAGCATAAAATAAGACCTAAGACCAGCTCTTAATTATTTATAGATTGATTCTACAGTTTCTGTGTGATTCAGTCTCCTTACTTTGGCTGGGAGGGCAGGAATAGGTGGAGAAACTGAAATAAATCAGCTTTCTTATATTTCATCATCAACAGTAAAAAGTCTGCAGTGATATAAAGTTTTGGAATTATCTATACCATTTGACCTGTTACTATGGATAATTAAAAACATACGATGATTGAAAAGGGAGGGGGGTAAAAACCCTAATGTATTAAATAACAACTGTGCCAGATATTATGTGAGGCTCTTTATATATATCATATCCTTAATCTCCAAAGCAATCCTCTATATTATTTATGGTTATCTTCCTTTACCTAGGTGGAAACTAATGCTCAGATAGTTGAAATCACTTACCAAGTCAATGTGGGTAGCAAGTAGGAAGGCTAAGATTTAAATGTGTCTGGCTGTCCTTACAATGCATGCTCTTTCCTCAGAATTAGGTACTTGTACCATGACTGTTCTGTGATGTAATCTATAAAAATTAAAATAATTAAATAACTTTGCAGAGAAAAGGTGAGAGTTGGGTCTGAGCTAATTTGGATTCTACACAGTGAGAAACAATAGTTACCTTCTTTAAGGATTCTCATATTAAGATATATCAGATAACGCATTCTATACCAAAAACCTCGCTGTTTTACAACTTGTATGGAAAAACTACAGAGATACTATAGGACTGCAAGTCAGTACACATTTTCTGTACAACAATATGGAAAAAATGTTTATACCCCTTAGACCCAGTAAATGTAGGTGGTAATTTTTAAGGATTGTCAAAAATTAAAGTACAAGGATATTCATTTCAGTACTATTTATAATAGTGTAAAATTGTAAACCATGCAAATGCTCCATAGTTAAAAAAGTAAAGAAATTATAAAATCACACATATTTTGATGTATTATGCAGTCATTAAAAATAAGTTTCGAAGAATATTTAGTAACAAGGACAAAATTCTAACAATGTGATGTTCAGATGCCCTATAAATATGTACTGAATAAATAAATACTAAATTCAAAATAAGGTATAAAAATTAACATTTTCTAAATAAGGGATAGTGAAGAAACATTGTGTTTTACTTTTCCTAAAGGTGAACTTTTTATGAAGTAGAACATAGCCAATGTACAAATCATTAGTGGTTCTGAATTCTTATAGCTAAATGAATTTTTATAAAGGGAATACCCTATGTGACCACTACATATTTAAGAAATATAACTCTATCTGAAGTCCCAGAAGCCTCCTTTCCACACCCTGTCATTAAACCCCACTCCCAAATCTAACCATTGTGTGATTTCTAACATTCTAGATTATGGCTATGATACTCTATAATATTGTTAGATTTTTCTAAACCTCTGGATTATGCTTGTGTTTGAATTTTATACAAATGATTCATTTATTAGGTAGTCTCTTATGTCTAGCCAGTTTTGCTCAAATTGGATTTATGAAGTTCATACATATATATCAGTATTTTGTTAATTATTAAAACTGCTTTACTATTATCTTACATATTTATCTATACACACTCTTGATGGATATTTGCCTATTTCCAGTTTTTGGCAAACAGGCAATTAACACTCTAATACATGCCTTTTAGTGAACATATATATGAATATCTGATATAGCAGTGAGTGAGCCTGTTGGGTTATGTGATGTTCATATGTCTGGCTTTAGTAGAAGCTACCAGTTTTCCAAAGTAGTTGTACCAGTAGACAGTGCCATCTGCAGAGTTTGAGAGTTCCACTTGTTTCATGTCCTCATCATCACTTTGAATTATCAGTGTTTTCTAATTCCAGCCATTCCAAAGTTTATAGAGTGGTATTTTATTGTTATTAATTTGTATTTCTCAGATGAATAATGAAGTTGTTTTTACATGTTTATTGGCCATCTTGATGTTTTTATTTGTGAAGTGTCTATTCAAGCTACTTGCTTATTCTATTTTTTTCTCTTTTTTATTGTGCTATATAGGTGTTATTTATACATCCTGAATTGAGTTCCTTTGTTAGGTATGTGTATTTCAGATTTCTTCTAGAGTGTGGCTTGCATTTTTATTTTTTAATGACATTTTTGATGCAAAGAAGTTCTTAATTTTGGTACAGTTTAATTTATCCATCCTTTCCAACTGTAACTTGGGCTTTTCGTGTCCTAAGTGGAAAGCAACATATTAAACTGTGCTAACTTATGGAGGCTTTATTGTTTATCTTGTATATACATCAAGGTTCATATTTTACACATTTTACCTTTAACCTAGGACCAATAATTGAAAAATTATCCCTCTTTCTGCTGTACTGTTGTATATAAACTGTATGATCTTTTTCATTAATCAAATGACAGTATCTGTATGGGTATGTTTATAGACTTGTTCTGGTTTCTGTATTTTCTTTTATTAGTCTACACATCTGTTCTTGGAGGAAAACCACAGTATGGGCCAGGTGCAGTGGCTCACAACTGTAATCTCAACACTTGTGGAGGCTGAGGCAGGCAGATCATGAGGTCAAGAGATCGCAACCATCCTGGCCTACGTGGTGAAACACCATCTGTATCAAAAATACAAAAATTAGCTGGTCATGGTGGCATGCACCTGTAGTCCCAGCTACTCAGAAGGCTGAGGCAGGAGAATCACTTGAACCCGGGAGGCGGAGGTTGCGATGAGCTGAGATTGTGCCATTGCACTCCAGCCTGGGTGACAGAGTGAGACTGTCTCAAAAACAAAAACAAAACCAAAAACACCACAGTATGTTAGTTGTTGAGTGTTTATAATCAATCTTGCTCACAAGAAGTACCAGCCTTTTATTTTTGTTCTTCTACATTGCCTTATTATTTTCTAGCCCTTTATGGACTACCAAAACATTATATCCCAAACTTCTTTTAGGCCTTCTAAAAAATTCTTTCATCGATGTTGTGTAGAATAATTCATATGTATTAGGTAGGTTTTGGTGCAATTTTAATTTATATCATTTTAAAACTTCCATTTTTAACTGATTTTGCCAGTATATTAAACATTAGACTTTTGTGTATTTATCCTATATTCAGCTCCTTTGCTGAATCACTTTTAAATTAACAATTGTTAAGATTAATAAATATTGATAGTGATTATTTTTGATAATCAATAATTAATGACTTATGAACAATTGATATATTAGTTTACTGGTAAATTTAAATTAGTTTTGATTTTCTATATATAACCACATTGCTAATGAATAATAGCAATTTTGTGAGTTTTTTCCCAATTTTATATATTTATATGTTCTTTTTACCTCATTGCAATGACTAGAAAGTACAGAATACATTGCTGTTAACTATATCACCATGCTATGCTTATTCATCCCATCTAACTGAAACTTTGTACCCTTTCACCAACACTCCTTATCCTCTGGCAACTACAATTATTCTCTGTAAATCTGTGAGTTCAACTTTTTTCAGAGTTCAGAGATAAGTAAGGATCATGTAGTATTTCTTTCTGTGCCTTGACTCGCTTTGCTTAATGTTATGTTTTCGAGATTCATCCATATTCCTGCAAATGACAGAATTTTCTTCTTTTTAAAAGCTGAATAATTCTATTGCATACATAAATACCACATTTTCTTCATTCATTCATCCATTGTTGGACATAGGCTGATTTTATGTCTTGGCTATAGTAGATAATGCAGTAATAAACATTGTAGTTCACATATCTCTTCAAGCTACTGATTTTACTTCCTTTGGGTGTACATTCAAAAGTGGTGTTCTTGACTGTGTGGTAGTCCTATTTTAATTTTTTGAGGAATTTTCATACTATTATCCTTAATAGCTGTATCAGTTTACATTCCTACCAGCAGTATGCAAGCCTTCCCTTTATTCCACATCTTTGCCAACACATTTTGTATTTTTGATAACAGTTATTCTAACAAGTGTGAGGTGACATCTCACTGTAGTTTTGATTTGCAATTCCCCAATGATTAGTGATGTTAAGTATTTTTTCATATGCCTATTGACCATTTGTATGACTTCTTTTGAAAAATGTCTATTCAAGTCCTTTGCCCATTTTTAGAACAGGTTACCTATTTGGTTGCTATTGAGTTGAGTAGTTGAATTCTTTATATATTTTATATATTAACCTTTTATGATATGGAAGGTTTGTAATTATTTTTTCCCATTCCATAGATTGTCTTTTCACTCTCTCATTTCCTCTGCTTTGCAGAAGCCTCTTAGATTGGTGTAAACCCATTTGTCTATTTGTGCTTTTGTTGTGTATGTTTTGGGTATCCAGAAAGTAATTTTCCAGAGTAAGAAGTCTTTATCCTATGTTTCCTTTTAGTAGTTTTATAGTTTCAAGCATTATAATTAAGTCTTTAAGTTGATTTTTGTATATGGTTTGAGAAAAGGGTGAAATTTCATTCTACTACATGTAGATACCCAGTTTTCTCCACTCTATTTATTGAAGAAAGTGTCCTTTTTTCATTGTGTGATCTTGATACCTCTGTTGAAATCAATTGTTATAAATGCATGGATTTTGTTTCTGGGCTATTATTTTTGATTGTCTGTTTTTATGGCATTAACATCCAGTGGTGATTTCTATAGCTTTATAATATTGTTTGAAATCAGAAAGTGTAGTTCCTTCAACTTTGTGCTTTTTGCTCAAGATTGCATTAACTATTCAGTGTTTTTTGTGCTTCCCTATGTATTTTAGTAATTTTTTTTTATTTCTGTGAAAATGCCATTTGAATTTTGGTAAGAATTACATTATATCTGCAGATTGCTTTGGGTAGTATGGGCATTTTTAACAATATAAAGTTGTTTGATTCTTTCCACAAACATAGTACATTTTTCTATTTATTTGTGTTTTATTAAATTTCTTTTATCAATGTTTTATAATTTTTATTTCTAGTATATAGGTTTTTCACTTCCTAGGTTAAATTGATTCCTATGTATTTCACTCTTTTTGATGTTATTATAAATAAGATTTTTGTCTGGATTCTTTTTTGGATAGTTTGTTGTTTATGGAAACAGTACTAATTTTTTATGTTGATTTTGTATCTATTTTACTTACATTATTTATTAGTACTAATTTTTTTTGGTCTTTAAAGTTTTCTGTATAAAAAAAATCCATATTTAAAAAAAAATCATCAGTACACAGGTAATTTAACTTCATTTATGACTTGGACACCTTTAATTTCTTTTTTCTTGCCTAATTGTTTTGGCTAGGACTTCCACTACTATGTTGTATAGAAG
The DNA here is from genome assembly GCF_009761245.1 of Sapajus apella. Lineage (NCBI taxonomy): Eukaryota > Metazoa > Chordata > Mammalia > Primates > Cebidae > Sapajus > Sapajus apella. The sequence goes on from NW_022436966.1 coordinate 15,438,339, forward strand.
TGGCAAGAGTATCATCCTTGTCTTCTTCCTGATCTTAGAGTAAAAGCTTCAACTTTTCACCATTAGGTATGATGTTGGCTGTGGGCTCATACTACACAGCCTTCATTGTGTCAAGGTAAAATCCTTCTATACTTAATTTGTAGAGAGGGATTTCTTTTAAATCATGAAATGATGTTAAATTTTGCCAAATGTTTTTTCTTCATTTCTGGAGAGGCTAATATGGTTTTTATCATTTGTTCTGTTAATTTGGTATACTTTCTTTATTGATTTGCATATATTTGAACATATGTCTCAAGTTTGGTTTCCCTTTTGATGTCTTTGACCCACAGGTTCTTCAGGAGCACATTATTTAATTTCAACATATTTGTAAAATTTCCATTTTTATTTCTGTTACCAATTTCTAGTTTTATTTCTTGATTCTCAGAAAAGGTACTTGATATGATTTCAGTCTTCTTAAATTTCTTATGACTTGTTTTGTGGCCTAAAATATCTACTCTGGAGAATGTTTTACGTGCACTTGAGAAAAATACATATTCTTCTGTAGTTCGATGAAATGTTCTGTATATTTATTTTATGTTGATTTGGTCTAAAGTGCAGTTCAAGTTCAATGTTTCCTTATTGACTTTTTGTCTAGATGATCTATTCATTGTTAAAAGTAGGATATTAAAGTCCTCTACTATTATTGTATTGCTATTTCTCCCTTCAGATCTGTTAATAATTGTTTTATGTATTTAAGTAGTCTGATGTTTGATGCATGTATACATATGTATGTACACACATGCACACGGACACACAATTGTTATATTCTCTTGATGAATTGGCCCTTTTATCATTATATGATAATTACCTTTTTGTTCCTTATGATAGTTTTTGACTTAAAGCCTACTTTGTCTGATATATCCCTATTCTCTTGCTTTTTACTAATATGGAATATTTTTCTCATTCCTTCACTTTCAGTCTATATGTGTTTTTAAAGGTAGAATGAATATCTTGTTGGCAGCATATAGTTGAATTCTGTTTTTAAATTCCATTAAGCAATTTACATTTAAAGTTATTATTGATAGGTAAAAATTTACTATTGCCATTTTGTTATTTTCTGACTGTTCTGTAATTTTTAGTAGTCTTCATTTTTAAATTTTTGCTAATGATTTTCATTGAGATATAAATATGACTCTTTATATTGTTAAAAAGATGAATTAGACTGGTAGATTATTTTAAATGGGCTTTAGTTTTCAGACTATTTTTAGGTTTATAGCAAAACTAAGCAGAAGTTACCGAAACTTTTCTACACACTTTGCCTTACCACATCCATGGCCTTCCTTCTTATCAAAATCTCCTGCCAGAGTGGTACATTTGTTATACTTGATGAATCTATGTTGACAAATTATTATCACCCAGAGTTAATATTGTAATAGTTTATATTAGTGTTCACTCTTGCTGTTATATATACTTTGGGTTTGAGTAAATATATAATGACATGTATCTGTCATTATAAAATTATACAGTGTGGTTTCACTGCCTTAAAAATCCTCTGTGCTCTGTCTGTTTATCCCTCCTCCCTCAAACCCTTGGCATTCACTGATATTTTACATTTCCATGCTTTTGCCTTTTTCAGTATGTCATATAATTGAAATCATACAATATGTAGCCTTTTGATGTTTGCTTCTTTGACTTAATAATATGCATTTAAGATTTCTCTTTATCTTTTCATGGTATAATAGCTCATTTCTTAATATTAAATAATATTTGATTGTGCTGTTTACTACAGTTTATTTATTCATTTATCTCCTGAAGGACATCTTAGTTGCTTCAAAATTTTGGCAATTATGAGTAAAGCTGCTATAAATATGTGTGTTTAAGTTTTGTGTAGATGTGAGTTTTCAGTTCCTTTGGATAAATACCAAAGAGCATAATTGCTGGATTATATAGTAAGATTATGTTTAGTTTTGTAAGAAAGCACCAAACTGTCTTCCAAAGTGATTATACAATTTTGAAATCTTACTTAGCAATGAATAAAAGTTTTTGTTTTTCTACATCTTCATCAGCATTTGGTGCTGTCAGTATTTTCACCATGCTAATAGGTACATAGGGGACTCTCATTTTTATTTTAATTTGAATTTCCCTAATATGATAAAGAGCATTTTGGTTTGCCATTTCTATATCTTCTTTAGTGAGAGGTGTGTTAAAGTTTTTGGCCCGTTTTTAAATTGGGTTGTTTGTGATCTTACTAAATTTTAAAAATTATTTGTGTATATTTATAACAGTTCTTTAATGATTTGCCTTTTGCAATTTTTTTTTCCAATCTGTGGCTTGTTTTTTCATACTCTTGACAGTATCTTTCACAAAGTAGGACTTTTAAATTGTAATGAAATTCAGTTTATCAATTTTTTTCCAGATTGTGCCTTTGATGTTGCAAGTAAAACGTTATGATTAAACCCATTATCATCTAGATTTTCTTCTATGTTATCTTGTAAAGTCTTTTATAGTTTTTCATTTTATGTTTAGTTCTGTGAGTCATTTTGTGTTAATTTTTGTACAGGTGTAAGGTTTGTGTCTAAATTTATGTATTTTGCATGTGGATATGTAATTGTTTCAGCATCATTTGTTGAAAATATATTTTCTTCACTGCATTGCCTTTGCTCCTTTGTCAAAGATCAATTGACTATATTTATGTGGGACAATTTCTGGGCTGTCTATTCTGTTTTATTTATTTCTTTTTTCATCAATACCACACTGTCTTGATAGTATATTTTAAAGTCAGGTGGTGTCAGTTTTCCAGCTTCGCTCTTCCCTTTTAATATTCTTTAATTATTGTGGATCTTTTGCCTTTCCATAGAAACTTTAGAAAATGTTAGTCGATAGTCACTAAATAGCCTGCTAGTATTTTGACTGCGGTTGCATTGCATCTGTTAATCAAGTTAGGTAGGACTAACATTTTGACAGTATTGAGTCTTCCTATCAATGAACATGGAAAACTTCTCCATTTATTTCATTTTTTTAAAATTTCTTTTTATCAGAGTTTAGTCATTTCTCTCACATAAATCTTGTCCATATTTTGTTAGATTTATACCTACATATTTCATTTTGGGGGTGCTAATATAAATAGTACTATAGTTTAATTTCAAATTTCACTTGTTCATTTCTAGTACAAAAAAAAAGGCAATTAACTTTTGTATATTAACCTTGTATCCTGCAACCCTCTTATTAATGTTTATTATTTCCAGGAGATATTTTCAATTTTTTTTCAGATTTTCTACACAGAAGATAATATAATCTTCAAACAAAGACAGTTTCTTTCTTCTTTCAATTTGCATACCTTTCACTTTCTTTTCTTATTGCTATAACTAAGATGTCTCAGCACAATGTTGAAAAGTGGTAAAAAGGGACATCCTTGCCTTTACCCTGATGTTAGAGGAAAGTTTTGTATTTCTTATCATGAATTATGATGTTAGCTACAGGATTTTTTTTTTTTTGGTACAGACATTATTTCTCTAGTTGAGTAAATTTCCCTTTAATTTCTAATTTACTGAGTGTTTTTTTTTTCCATTTAAATAATGAATAGGTTTTCATTTTATCAAATGTTTTCTCTGCACCTATTGTTATAATCATTCTTTTTTCTTATTTAGTCAGTTGATACAATAGATATATTGCTGTGTTTTAAATGTATCCCCAAAATGCATGTATTAAAACAGTAATGCCTAAATTCATATGTTGATTGGAGGTGGGGCCTTTGAGAGTCAATTAGGATTAGATAAGTCAAGGAGTCTCATGATAGGATTTGTAGTTTTATATAAGCTAATCAGGGTGGCGTTTGAGAGAGCTAAACTGACACGCATAATCTTGCCCTCTTGGCATGTGATGCCCTTCATTATGCAATGACACAGCAAGACTTTCATTAAATGTCACCACCACGATCTTAGACTTTCCAGCCTCCAGAACTATGAGCTAAACTAAATTCTTTTACTTATTAGTTATTCAGCCTATGGTATCCTGTAATAGCAATGCAGAACAAACTAAGACATATATCAATTGAGTTCCGAATGCTGAACCAGTCTTGCATATATAGGATAAATGACACTTAGTCATACTGTGAAATTATTTTCATAAATTTTGTCAATTCAGTTCACTTTTTACTTTTTTTTGGCAGATGTTTGCTTCTATGTTCATGAGCGATTTTGGGTCACAGTTTCCTTTTCTTGCAGTTTTATGGTCTAGTCTGAATATTTGGACAAATCTAGCCTTATAAAATGAGTTAGGAAGTACTCCCTGTGCTTCTATAGTTTGAAAGAGATTGTAGAGAATTGGTATAAGTTCTTCCTTAAATGTTTGGTAGAATTCAGCAGCGAACTTTTCTGGATCTAGGGCTTCACTGGTAGGTAGATACATATATGTAGGTTTTTTTTTTTTTTTTTTTTTTTGAGACAGATTCTCACTCTGTCACCCAGGCCGGAGTGCAGTGGCACAATCTAGGCTCAGTCTGACCTCTGCCTCCTGGGGTCAAACAATCCTCCCACTTCAGCTCCTCACAGTAACCAGGACTACAGGCACATATCACAAACATTTGGCTAATTTTTGTATTATCTTGTAGAGATGGGGTTTCACCATGTGGCCATGCCTGGTCTTGAATTCTTGAGCTCAAACCATCTTCCTTCTTTGGCCTCCTAAATTTCACTAGTGGATTTTTAAAGTTAAATTAACTATGCATTCCTTGGGGGAGATTCCTCTGTGTTGTGTTATACATTTAATATATTGATAGATTTTATTTGATAGTATTTTGTTTAAAATTACTGCATCAATATTCATGGTAATTGGACTTTATCCTTTCTACACTTGATTCTAGCCAAAAGGCCAAGAACTGATGCTTTTCCTTTTTGCTAGTACCTTCATCATATTTTGGTTTCAGAATTAAGCTATACTCAAACATTGTTCTCTTTTTTCTTTGTCTGTAAGGCTTGGTGTAAGATTGGTACTATTTCTTTCTTTGTCCTGGAAGGTTTTGTGTAAGACTGGTACTGTTTCTTTCTTAGTAGTTTAAAAGACTTCAGTGATGAAGAAATCCATGATGATTTACTTGTGGGAAGGGTTTTAAAGACATATTCAAATTCCTTGATAGATTTAGGAATGGAGAAATTTGTTGTTTCTTCTTGTGTTCATTTTTAAAATTTGCTTTTTGTGTGTGCCATTTTGCCTTTCACCTAAAATTTTGAATTTATTAGAAAATTGTGCTCATAATCCCATGTTTTTAATATATATAAAATCAATGTAATGATATATTTTATCTGTTCCTAATATTTAAAAAAATACCTTAGGTTTACCATAATATTATTTTTTTTTTTTGAGCCAAACTTTGGCTTCTGTATCCATTCTTATTGCTGTGTTACAAATTACTACAAACATGGTGGCTTAAAATAGCACACATTTGTTTCCTTCCAGTTCTGTAAGTCAAAAATCCAAAACCAGTTTCACTGGGCTAAAAATCACGATGTAGGCAGAATCATATTCCCTCTGGGAGTTCTATGGAATAATAAATTTTCTTGCCTGTTCTGACATCTAGAGTTTTGTTCCTTGCTTTTTTGGCTTGTAGTCCCTTCTTCTATCTTCTCAGTCAAAAGCATAGTACTTGGCTTCCTTTCTCATTTTGCCTTCTGTCTCTGTAGTCCATATTTTTCTACTTCAATCTTATAAGACACTTGTGATTATATTTAGGGCCCGCCCAAATAATCCAGTATAATCTGCCATTCCCCTTAGTCATATATATAAAGTTCCTTTTGCCATATAAGATATAATTCAAACAGTATAAGAATTATAGTATCTTGGGAGCCATTATTCAGCCTACCACACCTTGTTGATTTTTTTCACTGTTTATTTGTTGCACGTTATTAATTTTTGCAGTTATTTATTTTTAGTTTTATATTCTTTGATTTTGCTCTTTGTTGTCTAACTCCTTTTTATAGATAATTAAATAATTGATTTTAGGCTTTTTTGTTCCCTAACATGTGCGTGCATGTATGGTTTTAAGGTTCGTCTGATATAGTTTTAGCTGTATCCCACAAAATTTATTAGGTGGCATATTCATTATATCTGAAACATATTTTACACTTATACGAAGTGAAATAAGTAAAATATATCTAATTTGAATGATTTTAAAAATTATTATTTAGAAGAGTTTTGAATAGCTTCCAAACATCTGGGAATATTTCTAATTATCTTTTTACTATTGATTCACGCTTAATTATTCTTAAATCAAAATATGACTTTAATCCTTCATTAGCTAGCTTTTTTTAAAAGGCAGTTTAGTGAGCCATTATATTTATATTATCAAATATTTCATTGGCACTTGAAAATAACTTGCTTATTGTATATGTTTATATTGTAAATTATATTATTTAGTTCTATCAGTTACTGAGAAAAGTGTGGTAAAGTCTTCTACAGTGATTAAAGATTTATGCATTTCTTATTTGAGTCCTATCTATTTTTGCTTTATGTATTTTCAAGCTATGTTATTGGCTGGATACAGATTTAGTATTGTTATAAATTCTTGGTGAAGTAACATTTTTCATTGTAAAATGTTCTTTATAAATGCTTATGTTTTAAACTCTATTTTCATATTATAGATCTACCAGCTTTATTTTAATAAGTATTCACAGGGATATATTTTTACATCATTTTACATCACTGCTATGTCTTTGTTACCTTCAACTTTTCATATTTAAAAAAATTTATGGTTTGCCTCTTGTAAACATCATATAATTAGTTTTTTTAAAAATCCATTGTGAAAATCTGAGACATGCTTCCCCCTTCCTTAGAATAATTTATGAGTATTATCATTCTTTCTAAATGATTAATTAGATTCTTAAGTAAAAACCATCTATACTTTGATTTGTTTGGGGAAAAGCTATTTAATTACTTATTGAATTTATCTAAAGGTCATAACAAGTTCTAAGGTTTTCTCTTTTTTCTTAGGTAAGTTTTAGTAGTTGTGATTTTACAGCCATAGGTCTGTAGAACGTGAAACTGTAGGAGCTATAGTTATTTAGAATTATGTTGTTTAATTTCTAAACATTTAGATATTGAGTTCTAATTTAATTCCACAATGGTCAAAGATAATATACTCGATGATTTCAATTTTTGAAGTGTGGCGAGACTTGCTTTATGGACCAGGATATGTTTTATTTGTTATAAGATCTCATATGCTTGAAAAAATGACTAATTGCATGTAATTTTCCATGCGTTTTCACATAATCCCAGTAACCATGTTGATCAAATAGCCCACATTTTTTCTTCCTTCTGGGATCATTTTCCTCCAGTTTAATGAAATTTCTTTTGTCTTTCTTGTAGAGTGAGTGCACTGACCATAAGTTACTCTGAGAATAGCTTTATTTCATTTTTATTTTTAAAAGATACATTTGCTGAGTATAGAAATTTCGATTGGCATTTCCATTTCCAAAACTGCAACAATGTCATTTCATTGTCTTCTGACTTTTATGGCTCAAGTTGAGAAGTAATCTCTTATTTTTATTGTTATCTCCTCACCAACAACAGTTGTTCCACACTCACACTCTGGCTGCTTTTAAGATTCTCTTTAATTTTGGCTTTGAGCAGCTTGACTATGATATGTCTTGGTGTCATTTTCCTTCTGTTTATTCTATTTGTGGTTCACTGAGCTTCTTGAATATGTAAATTGATGTCATTAACCATATATTTAATAATATGAAGAAAATTCTAATTTTTAACCATTATTTCTTAAGTATTATCTATCATATTACTTTCTATTTATCTGGGACTTCAAAAGATGTGCATTTCTACAATGTCTCATATTCCTTTTACATTTCTGTTTTGGTTTATTTTTTTCTTTATATATTCAGCTTAAAGGTTTTCAATAACCAGTCTTCTAGTTTACTTATCCTATTTTATGCTATGCCTAGTCTTGTGTTAAATATATCCACTGAGTTCTTAATTTGTAATATTGTATATTATATTTCTACCATGTAAATTCAATTTTTTTAGACTTTAATGCTCTAATAAAATATATTCTATTTTCATTTACTTATCCATTTTTTTCTCACCTTTACTCCCATATTAGTTATAATTACTTTAAAGACCTTGTCTGCTAACTTCAATAACTGAAGCATCTCTGGATAAGCAAATAATTTATTTTTGATTATCAATCATTTACTCCTGCTTCCTTACATGTTTGGCAATTTTTAATTGTATTTTTGATATTGTGAATGATATTTTGTATAGAATCTCAATGATTTTATCATCCACTGATGAGGGTTCAGTTTTGTTCTGTGTATTAATTGCATTTCAGGTGGATAATCTAGATCATGTGGAGGTTTGGGTTTAGGCTTTAATAGGGTTTGTCTATTTTGATATTGCCCTTAATCCTGTGGTATGGACCTTACTTCTAGGGCATGGTATTTTTAGGATCTCAAAAAAAATTCCTGGGTATTCACCAAAGATATTTTTCTTTGGCTGGGGTTGATCTCCAACATCAATCCCATTTTGTGGAATATGTGAGATTTCTGTTTCAGTCTAAGCCCCTCAGTAACATAATCTCTGCTAGAATTCCTGATATCTTGTCCTATGTATATGCAAGTTCATAGTTAGCCAAGGGCTTTAATGATACCACTACATTAATATTTTTCACTCCTGGTCTGATGCTCTCTCTTCTCTAGGTTCCTGATTTCCAAATTTCAGCCTCCTTAACAGCTGTTTCCTCTACGTTGTGGACTTGTTGTACTTCTTCCATTTAGAGCAGATTAGAAAAGAAGCCCAGGAAGAAAACAAAGGTAAATGTGAGGCTTAATTTGGCACTTCCCTTCTCTCAAGGATTACAGTCATGTGCTCTTTGCTGCCAATGCCCCAAAACGTTTTTATTTTTTTCCTTTTCTTTTTTTTAAATTTTAAAATTGTGCCAAAAGCTTATTTGTATCAAATGTCCTTTGGGTATTCAGTAAGATTCATCTTTTCATTCTTAATATTACTTAATATATTATCTTTTTTTCCTGATCATTTATAACAGAAGACTATCAACTTCTTATTCAAATAAAGGGGTTTGCCTTTGTTAATCTTCTATTTGCTATTATCTTTACTAATTTTTTCCTTCAGCTCTCTTTCTTTTGTTTCTCCTTCTCTTCTTGGGATGGATGATAATAATTTTAGCTTTTTAATTTTACTAATATGCAAATCCAAAAATATAAATATTTCTCTAGGTTTTGCTTTAGCTACATCACTCAGATTTTTCCATGTAGTATTTTTTAATAGTCAGCTGAAAATATTGTCTATTCTTCTCATAAGTACTTTGGATGTAAATATTTCTTAATTTAGAAACATATGTAATATTCCACTTATTTTGTTGTTGATTTCTAGTGCAATTACAATTGATTTAGAGAAAAATACTCTTATGATATTAAACATTTGAAATTGTTCTGATTTGTTAGTACACACTGGGTACATGGTTCAATTTTTACAAATCTTTGTGTCCTCAAAATGAATATGTAGTCTCTAATTCTATGTATGTCCAATAAGTCAAATTTACTAATTGTGTTCTTTAAATGCTAGGTTGACAATTGCTTTCCATCAGTATTTTAAATATGTAATTTTATTCCCTTTTAGCTTCCATTCTTAAGAAAACTTGGCCGGGCGCGGTGGCTTTTGTTAGTCTTATTGTTGCACTTTAAAGAAGCTTCCTTCTGAATCCCCAATTGGGTATGCATGTATATATGTATTGTACCACTCCAGGGTCCTCTAAATATTTGCTTTCTTTTATGTTTTCTTTTTCCTTGTCTCTTAATGCTTCATTATGGGTAGTTTCTTCTGATTTTTTTTTTCATTTCTAATGATTTTTTTAGGTGCATATAATCAGTTCATAGGTCTGTCTATTAAGTTCTTAATTTTTAAATTTTTGTCTTTGTGTTTTCTAGAAATTTTACTTGACTCTTTATCAGACCTGCTTTGTTATGTAACATATTTACCACTTCATTCCTAATTTTTCAGATGTAGCTTTTGTCTCCTTTAACACAATAGGTTACTTTACAGTGTTAATTTTTATAGTATCTAATAATCACAGCACCTGGATTTTCTGTAGGTCTGTAAATATTGCCTATTTTATTTTTTTTCTGTGGGTTTTTGCTTTCAGTCTTATCTCTTTTGCATTGGTATATTGGGTGTGTATTTAAAACACTATTTTAAAAATATTTTAATGCTTAGGATAATGTTATTTTCCTTTGTCTAGAACTTTTGTTTCCTTTTGCCTGGAGAAAGACAGCCATCTCTGATTTTCTTTATCCATGTTTAATGTTTGAAAATTCCTGGGCCAATCAGATTAAAAGTTAGGCTGAAGCTTCTGTGAGAATCAATTTACTTCTGGTTCACTTTACTCAAAGAATGCAGCTCTTTACAATCTCAACCCAAAATAGGATTGGGGTATCTGGGTTCCCATCTTAGCTGGGTTCAAGACTCTAACTTCTAAGACGAACCAAATCTTACTTAGTTTTACCTCTCACCACTTTTTTCCAAGTAGGCAAATATCTCTATGACTAAAAGAACTCTTTTCTCTAAATGGGTGGTAATTTTTAAAACCGGCCTGGTAATTCCTTATTCTTTTCTTAGCTATCTGAAACTTTTAAGAAGACTGAAAATATTTTAACTTATTGTAAGTCATTATATTGTACTTTATATGGTTACTTCATAGTATTTATTCTCCCACTAATGGAAACTAAAGTTCATCCACTTTGGTTCCATGTAGATATCCATTTGACCCAATATCACATTTTGAAAGGATCAGCTTCTGTGTGCTGATCTGCAGTATCACTCTTCTCATAAATTAAGAATCCACATATTGAGTGTTTCTCAACCCTCTAATCTGTTTCACTAGACTATTTGTTCTCTTACACCAATGCCACAATATTAATTATTTTGTATTTATAATCGCAAATGTCTAGCAAAATCCTCTCACTTTGTTTTTTCTTTGTTTTTCAATATACATCTTAGAATTGTCTTATTTTCACAAACATGCTGCTAGCTAGTTGCTTGGATTATTGAATCCATATATTAATTTGAGAACCAGCTTTTTAAAAATGTTGAATACGATCAATGAACATGTTATATGCTTCCATATATTTGTACACTCCAATTTCCTTCATAACATTTATTATTTGTCAATGCAGAGGATTTGCAAAGCTTTTATAAGTTTAATTCCAGGTAAAGATTTTTATGCTATTGCTGATATTTTTTAAAAACTGGGTTTTTCTAATGTTGCTTTTACATAGGTATGTACTTGATGTTTTAAAAAATATTGACCATAAAGCCACCAAGTTTGTGTACGTGGTTAGTTAATTAATTAATTAAATAATTGGAATTGGGGTTTTGTTCTGTTACCCCGGCTGGAGTGCCGTGGCATGATCATAGTTTATTGCAGCCTTGAACTCCTGGGGGTCAAGGGATCCTCCCACCTCAGCCTTCTGACTAACTAGAACTATAGGGCTACCACTCCTGGCATTCATTTATTCATTCATTCATTTATTTATTTTCATAGACAAGGTCTTGCTATGTTGCCCTGTCTAGCCTTGAATTCTTGACCTCAAGCCATTCTCCCACCTCAGCCTTCCCAAGGGCTGGGATTACAGACGTGAACCACAGAAGTGGGCTGGATATGGACAGCAGCTGGCCATAGTTTAATAATCTCTAGCATACAGTTGTTCAAATACTATCTTATGATCTTTCTGAGGTATACAGAATCATTAAGAATGTTCACATATTTATTAATATTGGCTATTTATTTTCTTTTTTAAGACTAAGAAAATTAGTCTTGCCATTGGGTTACCAATTTTAAGCTGTTTTTAAAGAACCAAAGTTTGACTTTATCTCCTGCATTTTTTTTCTAATTCACTCATTTGTTCTTACAGTTATTTTCTTTCCTTCTTTAGATTTAATTTGCTGTTCTTTTTTTTTTTTTTTTTTAAGAAGTATGTTTGGACATTGATTTCAGATTTTCTTTAACTTTTCATTTAAGGTTATAAATTATTTAAGCATGGCTTTAGCTTTCCTCTTTTGCTTTTGGTATTATTTTCATTATTGCTAGTTAAAAGTATTTTCCAATTTTCATTTGATTTCAAATTCAACTCATGAATTATTTAGCACTGTATTTATTAATTTATATCCACACATGTACCTCTACAGATAGATTTTCTTTTTATCTTTTTAGTATTAATAGCTTAATTCCATTTTGGTTAGATCACATATTCTATATGATTAAAATCCTTTGAATTTTGTTAGATTTTTCTTTACAGCTCAGAATTTTTCCAGTTTTAACAATCATTTTATGCAGTATTCTACAATATATGTCCATTTGCTCAAATTTGTTAATTTTGTTATTCAGGTCTATTTCTTAAGGATTTTCATTTCAACTCGATTCATCAATGATTAATTTATATTTCTTAGATTCTCCCATTTTAGTTGTGAGTTTGTTTATGTTTCCTTTTTGGAAATGGCAGTTTTTTCTTTATATATTGTAAGTCTATATTTTAGATAAATAAGTAAATTTAAAATTGAACCTTTCATTTTTATAAAATGACTTCTTAATTTCTATTAATGCCTCTAGTCTTAAAGTATATTTTGATTGATGTTAATATACCTACATTAGATTTCTTTATTGTTTACATAAGATATATTTTCTGTTCTTCAAAATATATATCCTTATATTTGTGATATCACTCTTAATAGAAAGCAAATACAGTGAATTTTGCTTTTTGTATTTAATGTGACAATATATGTTCATATTTCATGTAATATGGGATATACTTGAGTTTAAATTAACCAATTCTTTTTATTTTTTTTCTGCTTCATATCTCCTACATTTCTTTCACTCTCTTCTTGCCTTCTTTTCTGTTTGTTGTTCTAATTATTATTTTTTTAATTTCCCTCTATTAGCTTGTTAGCGTCACCTTTTACTAACTGCATTATAACACAACATGTGATTTTTCTTCTGACATTCACAATTGTAATGTATTTAATTGTACATATAGTTTTAACCCAACTATGTATTATTATTCCATTCAGAAAATATTCAATTAGAATTATATTTGCCCTGTCAATTGCTCTGAATAGATTATTGATTCTCTAGGTCTCATTTGTTATCTTTTTTTTCTTGACTGTAGGAATCGCTTTAAAATTTTCTTATGTATGAATTCACTGTTAACAAATTCTTTGAGTTTTAAAAATGCAAAACCCTATAGTTTGCCTATATTTTAAATGGATAAGAATTCTATGTTGGTAGTTTTTTTCTATCAGCATTCTCAAGATGCCATATTATTTGACTTTTCTTGCTTATATATTTTTTATTCAATAGCTGTCAGTATTATTGTTGCTTGCTTGCATGTAATATGCCCTTTTTATCCTCTAGCTACTTTTAAATATATTTCTTGTTTTGGTTTTATTTATATAATAAATGTATGAAGGTGTTTTACCTATAGTTATTGTTATTGAAATGTATTATTTCACTCATATGTGTTTCTTGCAATATTGTTTCAATTTTTGAAAAATTTCATTTTCTCATGAAATATGTCTTTCTGGAACTCAGACACTTTCATCATGTCTCATTATCTCATGTTCTTTTGTATTTTCTATGTCTTTATAATTGAGTTTTAATACTGTCTTCTATGTCTTTATAATTTAGTTTTAATAGTCTTCTAATTTATCTTTGTTTACAGTCCTCTCAGCTTTATTTAAATTGTTGTTAATTCTGTTTGAGTTCCTGTTTTCAAATTGTGCTTTTTAATTCTAGAATTTTCAGTTGGTTCTTTTTTATACTTATAGGTTACCAATTTTCTGCTAACATCCTCAATATTGTCTTTTACTTCTTAGGATGTATTAATCACAGTTTTTTTAAAGTTCAGTATCTCTTGAGTCCACCACACAGATCTTCTTTAGGACTCTTGTATGTTCTGTTTATTCTCTAAGTTTTGATTTTGTTGTTGTTGTTGTTTGTTTCGAAACAGAGTCTCAGCTCTGTCACCCAGGCTGGAGTGCAGTACCATGATCTTGGATCACTGCAACCTCTGCCTCCTGAGTTCAAGCTATTCTCCTACCTCAGCCTCCTGAGTAGCTGGGACCACAGGCATACGCTACCATGCCCAGCTAATTTTTCGTATTTTTAGTAGAGACAGGGATGCACCGTGTTGGCCTGGCTGGTCTTGAACTCCTGACCTTAAGTGATCCACCTGCATTGGCCTCCCAAAGTGCTGGGATTATAGGTGAAAGCCACTGTACCCAGCTTATTCTCTAAGTTTTTTATTATATTTGTTTTATTCCATGCCTGGTTATTTTAATTGTTGCCAAACATTGTACATAACTGTAAACCTATTTAGAGTCTCTGGATGACCTCTTCATTCTCCAGAATGCATTTACCTTTACTTCTGATGGGCAGTTAGAGTAGACACGTTAGTAATATGGAGTCACCTCAACCCTATAAGTAATCGAAGTGATTTGAAACTGAGATTTGGTACTTATGAGAACTGGTTTATTTTCAGTTTTTCACTTACTCTTAGAAAGGAAACTTTTTAAATCCAAACTGAAAATCTGAGGTATATATGAGGGCATCTCTTACTGAACTCTAAGTTTTGTTTTTTCAACTTTGTACATCTGTTAAAATATCTGCTCAGTTTCTTAGTCCCTGCAAAAAATTTGCCATCACCCTGATGGAAAAAGCAGTCTCAGTTACAGGGCTCACCTTGCTAGGCTTTTCTTCTCTTCTTAGAACCTTGGTATCTCTCCAACATCTTCAAAAGGATGTCATATATACATTTATATATAATATTTTTTATGTTTTATATATATATGTATGTATACACTTGAAAATATCAGTATGGAATAGGAAAATATATATATTTCCTCATCATAAGTATTTTATATATATAATTTAGACATGTATATATAATTTTTGTTCAAACTTTATACAATTTGGACTATATATATAATAGTTAAGAGAGAAAAATACATAAATACATATATATAGAATATATATAATTTGTCCAACATTTGCAGTTGTTTTCACTGAGAGAGTTGTTCTGAAATAATGTCATCTGTTATTGATGGCAGGAGAGCTCCCACTCATTGCATTTTACATTTGTATAGTTTTCTATTCCTTACTGATATTTTCAAGTGTATCTTTCATTTCTTTAAACATAATAAGTGTCATTGCTTTATAAACTGTATCTGGTAATTTCAATATCTGAGGCACATCTCTGTCCACTGTCTGCTGTTTCTGTTGGTTCTGGCTCACATGAGTACCCTATTTCTTTTTTCTACTTTGTTGCTTTTGCTTGTGTACTGCAATTGCCCTTGAAAAGTGTATTTTTTGAGGCCACAAATGAAGGCACATTCTGTCAGATTTACATTTCCTTCTAACTAGTGCATGCAGTTGTCACGAATAGAAAGTACTCTTAACCCAACATAAACTTGACATTCTTGAGAACCTCTAGAAAGCAAATCTGCTGGAAGGTTTGCCAGAGACAACATTTATTCAAAGAACTTTTTTTTAAACCTTTTCTTTCTTTTCTCTCAATTGTTCTTGTAGTACTTACAAGGCATTACTTGTGGATAACTTTTGTATTAGGTACACAACTCTTTGTGTTCCAAATTAATGTGAGAGAAAGTCTCTTCACAGACTCCCTGCTATATACTCCCGGCTAGGAGGCCCTAGAATTTGACTTCCTTTCTCCTCTGCCTGTAGCACATTTTGGTAAACTTAGCACATGACTTCTGAGTAAAAGCAGCTTAGTGCTTGGCACCAAGTCTTTCTGTGCTCCAATAACGAAATTCCATCAACTGGGTAACTTATAAAGAATAGAAATTTATTGTCTCACAGTTCTGAAGACTGGGAAGCTCAAGATTAAGGTGCTAACATATTCAGTGTCTAGTGAGGACTGTTATCTGTTTTCAAGATGGCATCTTGTTGCTTTATCCTCTGGAGGGTGAACACTGTCTCCTCACATGGTGCAAAAGACAGAAGAACAAAAATGGCAAAGTTAGTTCCCTCTAGCCCTTTTATAAGGCACTAATCCATTAATGAGGGCAGATCCTTCATACCTTTATTACTTTTCAAAATGCTCCTTCTCTTAATATAATCAGAACGGGGATTTGATCTCAATATGAATTTTAGAGGAGGCACATTCAAACTATAGCAGTGCTCATCTATACAGTTTATATATTCAGGGTTTTTTTTTTCCCACACTCAGGTTTGTACCTGTAGTTCTTGCTAGTTGTTAGCTCTTAAATCATGTTGGATTTAAATATTTAAATCTCTTTAAATGTTTTAAATGAATTTTCATATATTTTATTCAGTATTTTAATTTTTATCATTGGTAGATTTGGTCTAAATAAAATAATTCATTGTTATTCAAAATAGAATATTCCTATCTTTCTGTTTTTAACATATTGGAAAAAGAAAATATGGCCTTATGAAATGTGTTGTTGAGAAGTTATTGAATTTATTTTTGGTGTGGTAATAAAACATGGCCAAAAATATCCCCTGGGTGTTTAAGACAAATGGTTCTTTTATTCTTTATTGGGTTTGATGTTGTTTGTGTATATCATTTTAGTTACATATGTATCCATTACAACAAATCAATAAGCTTTAGAGTTTTTCTGCATATGTGTATATAACATTTAATATTCTTTCAACTGTGTATTCACTGCTTTGTGTACTTTAAGTATCAATTTCCAATAAATGTACATTAATATGTTTACTATGGTTATAGATATTTTTAGTTTTCTTTAAAAATTTTTAACAAATTTATGCCTGAGAAGAAGTGAGAAGGTTGATAATGAAAAGAGAAAATATCTGAATAGCTGTGAGGTTAAACCTAGAATCAGCAGTGCAATAGCATGTAGCTAGGGTAGGATGAATAGACTGGAGGGTGAGAAACACAAAGATGTTAGGATTCTGTGTCTTAGATCATGCAAAGATCCAAGCAATAAACCACGTAATAGGTCTTAATATGTATCTTTAATTTTGTTTCTTTCATCTGGTTTTTTTGATGAAAAATTGTTACTGAACTGAGTTTCTTTAACTCTTGGAAAAGCTTTAAAATATGTGTAACTGTCATTTTAAAAAAATGACTTCATGGGAAAATGTATTGTTGTATGCAGATTTCCAGTGGAAACCTGCAGATGCTCACATAAGAAACATTCTTGCCCACTCTTTTGAATAAACATGTTGCAAGCCCAGTATATTTGCATACCCAAGAGAATAATTGTCTCAACGATATGAGCTGTGAACACATGTGGTTGTCTACCAGATTATGAACACCAGACTTGAGACATATATTTTTCAGGTGTACAGCTTGAGGAAATTATTGAACACTCAGCACAAATGCCATGTCTTGGGAAATATTTGGAGAAATGTAGGTGCCACTGTATTTTGAATAATCAGTCCCTCTAGCTCTCATTGTGACTGATGGAAAATTTATTTTATTTTCCCTTGACAAAGGGAAACAAAATTGTAGCTCTCTTAATGCATAGTTTGTTAAGCAATTTCCATTTTGTAGTTGCATCTCACAGATGTTCTAAAATGGTTAAGCCAAAAAAGCATGTTTTCAGTCACAAGTA
>NW_022436966.1:15456348-15481952 GCF_009761245.1 Sapajus apella
TTGATAACTCCCTCACAAAAAGAAGCATTTTACAGGGCCAGTATAATCTTTTCTGACTTTATGGGTAAAAGTTATAAAGTCACATACTCTGCCTGAATGCTTGACTTTTTATTTATCTTTTGCAATTTAATGCAGTCAAGCTGGAAAACGTGAAAAACGTTCAGATACACATGCAGCATAGCAGCTCCTGTAGATCCGAACAAACTCAATAAGTCTTCAACCTATTATCTTCAGAATTTGTTATAATGTATGCCTATTAAATTGGACCAGATCTAATTTTTCAGAGTAGCCCCCAAATAACTAATTTTTCAAAATATGTCCAGTGCTAGCAACGACTTCTTATGGAAAGCAGCTATTTCAAATCATACTGGTATAAATAGGGCAAGTATGGAGCCTGGTTTGCCCAGGCCACTATGCTTACAGCTTTTGTCTGGGAGTAATTGTTACTATTACTTATGCTCTCAAAAGGTGCAGTTTTAAATGTTAGATTATGCAGCCACACTAGATTTAGGAGGCTAAGATTCAGCAACTTCCTGAAGAAAGAATAACGGTCTAATATTACACAGTCATACTGTACCTCATCCCATTAAAGTATCCCATTTATTTCAAGCATCGTCCCCTCCCACTCTTTGACTTAAGTATATTATTTCTTTATGTTTTTGTTAGAGATATACTCAAGGTTTTTGAGCTTGGTGATTGTGGAAAATATTACCACTATCGATAATTTAATTAATAAATTCAGTATAGCCTTCTGTCAGGTTTTTTGTGCGGTGGAGTAAGAAAACCTCTCAATATTAATGCATTTTAGTGGTTTATTCTTCTACCATTATCTGCCTATTAGCAAGTTCTCAAATATAAGCAACTTACAGAAAATAATATGTTTGATGTGCCAACTAAATATATTTAAGTGAGGATAAGTTATTCCTGTGGAATGTTCACTGTCAAAAGTGTCCCAGTAGCTAACCAATGGCTTTATGTTAATTTTCATATGTCTTCAGTCATTGGATTCTTGCTTTAGAGAAAGGATGCTCTTCTTTGGTCAGAGTTATAGATAACCGAGGCTATTTTTGCATTGATTTCCTGTTTCATTGTGAAATTTTCACTCCTACCTTCTCAACTCTAGAAATTGGGTGATTAGGAAGCTAATTAGGCTTCTGATCAGATGGCATGTAGGAACCTGATTTACCACCTTCTTAACAGCAATACTGTATAGTAATTTTTCTTAATTTTTCTCAGGGTATGCTTTTATACATTTGAACAAACCAAATCTCATGAATCGCATGTTTTGAACTTAAGGTTAAATAAATGACAAGAACCACAAAGATTCATGAAAAAATAAGTTTTATGAAATGATATACATTCAGTGTAGTCTTCTATTCATCTATATGTGGGGTGATTTTCTATAATCACAATCATATTGATGATTTGATGGGCCCAGGATTTCAACATGTTCAGAAATGCTATAGGTAATAGACAGCTGTATTCTTAAAGGATTTTAAGTGAGGAAATTAAGTTATCAAAAATAATTCTTGTTTAAACTTCAGTTATTAAAAATAAAATGAGCTGATTATATACCTGTGAAGCCATTCCGGATAATTATAGTTTTACCTTTATTTTCTATTTTTATTATTAAAACTGTCAGAAATAACATGTCTTATTCTATTAAGGTGAAAGGTCAGTAGCCACCTGTAGGATGTGTATCTTCTACCATCATGACAGCAAGCTTGGTCAGAGCTCAGAAATGAAAGAGGTGCTACTTTTTTCATTTTTACAATTTTACTGTATCTCTTAATAATGTTAAGGTTAGAGAAGGAGGAGGACTATTGTCTTTTAACAGGATTTCATTTATTCTATTTCTCATACAACATTGCTCAGTTTTAGAATGTGCGTCAGGTGATATTCAGGCTTATAATAGAGTAAGACATAACTTGAAATTTATTCTATTATAAGAAGTGAAAAGCAAAGAGACTACACTCACTTTTTCATCATTTGTTTTTCTTCTCAGTGGAAGACCCTTGATTGATAACTTTCTCAATGCCAAATAACAGAAACTATCAATGTATCCTGTGTAACAACAAATAAATATTACTTTCTTTGTTCTTGCTCATGATCATTACTGACTTCCAGATATTATCAATTATTATCTTCTATAACACATAACATTAAACACTTGAAACAGATGCTTGTATTTGATAAAGTTATCTGGCATCTGTTGTGAACATGAACATGCACAATTGACTAGCCTTCATAGATCCATGGCAAGTATAAGCCATCACTGGTGAATGATTTCACAATTTGTAACAGCTCACATGGTTTTGAGACCTTAAACCCTTAAGCATTCTTCTTTGCATCTCCTGTCATCCACTATGTTCAGCGTAAATTTCCTGGTTGCCCAGATGCTTGCCAAACTGGGAATAGCCTCCCCAAGATTATCTTGCTTCAAATGCCCAGGGGAATCTGAGCTGTATGGCATTGTTATTGATTAATCATATCTACAATGTTTTTTGCTTTTTCTGGTTGATTTGGAAATGAGAGAGGGCAATCAGGAAACTAACAACACATTGAAAATCAAGGCACTTTTAAGATAGGAAATAAATAAGACAGGGAATACTTCCTATTGATTAGGGAGGCAAATTCTGAAAATGTTCAGATACTTTTTATTCCTGACATGGAACCTTGCCCAGATGTGATAAATACGGGTTTTAAATTGAGCTCTGCCCCACACCTTCAGGCAAATGAGTCCCCACAAAGGACAAGTAGGTATATTACAAAGAAACAGTAATAAGATATGAGCATACCATTTAATCATTTAATTGAAATGGATATGTAACTATTATCTCAAAAAGAGTAAAATTCACATATATTACATTCTTGATTAAGTCTTACATATTGAGCTTTCTTGTCATTCTTTGCCTTTAAGATAGAAGTAATGTTATTGTAAAGGTTAAATGTTTTTTAGAAAACCATTTTACTTTTACATAAATTTAAAGTTTCTGAATATTTAAGAATTATATAAACATAAACTATTGTTTCCTTTCAAAATTTGTTTCACAAGAGCAGACAATAGATCTCCACTTTCAGCTGCACATTTAGATGTTTCTTTTATTTTTGAGTGTACTTTCTCCTCAATCTTTCCACAGAATTTAAAATTTTGTTCCTCTCATGTTTTATTGAAAAGGCTCTCTGCCATTATATCATTTCGTTTTCCGGTTTTATCCTTTTGTCTGAAGGCACATGCAGCATCCCTGGTTTAAGGACTCTAGACAGCGAGAGAAATGGATAGCCACGAGAGTATCTCTAGTCAAGGTTGAAAGGGAGCGCATAGCTTTCTAAAACGAACACCGTGAATGGGGGACATTTAGGTTATTGCCATGACAATTCTAATTGTTGGAACTTTATTCTTATTATGGTCTTTATTCAGTTGGATTCACCCTAACAGCACACATAGACGAGTCACTTTAATTTCTGGGCTGGTTTTGGAGAACATGTATCCAAGAATCATCATCTTTTTGTTGCGATAACAAAACACACGGTCAAGGGGGTCTAAATGGAATTGCATTTTATAGGCATGCAGAGATCGGTATGAAGTAAGACATGCTCTGTTTGACCTCTGGAAGCTCTGTCTAACAAATGATGGGGCTACATTTTAAATTACAGGAGATTCCAATTACTGTGAAATTATGGGGCTATATGAGCTCCCTCTATGGGCTAATTTAACGTCTGCAAATTATATTTCTTCTTCTTCTTTTTTTTTTTTTTTCCTTCTTCCCATTTTTTTCCCCAACAAAGCCTCTGTGTGGCCTCTGGGATGGGGTGGCCGCCTAAGGGCCCTGAGGTTGTGCTCCTTGGAGCGTGTGCAAGATGGCTGCCCCAAGGCTGTTTGAAGCTGGCGCGTTTGAAGCTGCCGCGCGTGTTTGAAGCTGCGGCATTTGAAGCTGTCGGGCTTGAAGCTGGCGCCTGTGTTTGAAGCTGCGGCATTTGATGTTGCTGAGGACGTTTGTAAATTTGAGACAGACTTTAATATTGTTAGACGGTAGGGGAGTCCTTTTCAACCCCCTTTTCATTTTTTTTTTACTTGAACTTTTTAAAAAGTTTTATTTAACTTTTTTTTTCAACTATTTTAACTACTTATGTCAGCCGAGGAATGCTGTGATTCACAGTCATTATTGTAAGGAGGCTGTTATGTATTTTTAGTGCTGCTGGGACCATAGGAATTCTTGAGTGGCTTTGACTGGATACAACAATGTGGAGAATAATCCCAACTGTGAAAAGTGCTACTGTGGCCACAGAACAGTACAGAATAATTTTTGAAAAAGGGCAATCTCCTTGTTGC
This sequence comes from Sapajus apella, assembly GCF_009761245.1. Taxonomy (NCBI): domain Eukaryota; kingdom Metazoa; phylum Chordata; class Mammalia; order Primates; family Cebidae; genus Sapajus; species Sapajus apella. The sequence continues at coordinate 15,460,682 of NW_022436966.1, forward strand.
TTTTAGAAGAAGGCTGAGTATGCTCACTGTTGCATTAGCAAGACTGATGATTGTAGAGGTAGAACAAATATATGTGAGTAGAAGAAGTTGGGGATTCATAGGTGTAGGAATTAAGTTTGCAGTTGTGGAGCAAAGCATTTTCTGTTTTTCTTCCTATTATTTTCCCTTCCAATTTCTATAAAAAAGTAAGGAGAAAGGTGGCTGTAATTATAAACCAATGCTGTCAACCCTTTGGACAATACTATAAAAATGAGTGGTGTTTGATGTGAAGAGCATCTATTCTGAAATGTAGGAGAGAAGAGAATGAATATTGCTGCTGTTGGTAAAGGAAAGAAAACAGATGGTTATCTTATATTCTGTAGATTATGGTTTTATAAATATCTTTTTTGAAGGAACCCTAGATGTAGAGGTGAAAAGCTGGGAAAAATTGGGAAAGAGCCATGAGTTGTCAAATCCAAAACAGGATGGATGAGAAACATTTTGGTTTTAGTGCAAATCATTTTTCACTTAATTCCCAGCCTCAATCAACATCATTTACTTGAATGCAGAGTTGATGAAATAAGACGTTTTTTGCATTGTCCATGGTTCCCAGCTGATGGATGGTTTAGGTTAGAAGCCTACTTTGGTGGATTTGCCATGAGTTTTTCTTTTTGGAAGTAGAGTGTTTTATCCTGCTGTTGATTATTCTCTTGAAAGTTAAGTAATGGTTTCTTGACATTGGCTATTTGTCAGAGCTAAAACCTGTTTACTTGTATGTCCACCATTAAGTTTTTTCACTGTGCAGAGCAAATATTTCTATAAAATACACTTCTCTAATTCAGCCATAATTTGGATTGTGTTTCTATTGAAGATTAAGATGTTTGGTCCAGTATTTCAGTCATCTGTAGCAAGGATTTACCATTTCTGTAGTTCCAGGAAGAAGTCATCTATTAATGTCATGTCATTAAAATTGAGTTATTGCCTTATAATCTAGATGGAACTGGATTGTATTCTAATAAATAATTTAAATGTGTGATTTACTTGTTTAAGAGTAAAATGTGTCTTGCACACCTTTTGAATGATGAAAACATTTATTAACCATTACTTCATAAAGTAGATAATCACGAATCCTGTTTTCTTACAAATAGTGTTTTTAAGGATTTTCTATCATTAGTTTATCATTTCTGATTTGGATAGGTATAGATATTGGGTAAATATTTTCCTTTGTCCTACATAGATTGATTTTCTACTCCAACTCAACTTGCTGTTATGAGCTTCTTCAATTGTATTCCCTTGAATTGGTGTGTATTTTCTTATCTATTAGCTAATAATTAATTTTACTGTTAATGTTTTACCAAATTTGTATTTTGAACTTTATGTGAACAATATTGACATAGCTTTTGAGAACTGAGTAAATTCCTATGGACTATCAATGTAGTATACTAATACTGAATCTATTATAACAAGTGATTTAGTAAATTGTGAGACATTAAAAACTAAACAATAGAGGAAGTTTATCAAATTATTGGCTCTGTACATTTGGGTTTATATACTGTTTTCAGATTTTTTTAAAAAAATTCCTAATTTAAAGAAACAAGGCATTTTACACATACACACACGGGTGCACAGGTGCACATGCCTTTGTGTGTTTGTGTGTGTGTATGTATATTTATTGCTTATTATAAAGTCTTTCTGATCAATTCCACGTTTTTCTTATTCATCAGCCTCTGTGATATTTGATCCATGTTACTGCTTTCTTAAGCTTAGAGAGAATTCTTTGATTTTCCTACTCCTTGCCGTAATGTGGTCTATGTAGTCTAGCAATCTACAGTTGATGACAAAAGAATTGCTTGAGAGTGAGTGAACACACATGCTTCTGTAAGAACTGCATGTATTTATTATATATTTGCTTAAGCATAAATAGTTCAATAAAGGAAAAGGATAAAAGTTGAAAAGTGTGTCTCCTACACAGTAAGAAGCTTGTGGGCAAGCTTAATCAGTCTCATTGCATGTCCCATATTACCCTTGTTCCTTGCTGGTTTAGGCTAAGAAATTGCTTCTTATTTTCAGAGCATTTTTTGTAATTTTTTAAAACATACACTTAAAAAATTTTTGCTCTTTCCATTTTATTTCATTAAAATTAATTTCGAGTAACTTCTCTTTTTAATGAATTTCCACATTAATATCCTTCTTTCAATAATTCCCCTAAATACAGGCTGTTCATTGAATCTATGATTTCTCCTTCTTGACTTTTTAGCTCTCTTTGTTTCTCTTACCTGAGTGCTTTGTCCTCTATCTATTTTTTTTCTGCCTTTATCAGAATTCTCTGCTATCCAGTCATGATGTTTATAATTTGCTTCCTGTGGTAGAGAAATAATAAGAGTAACTTGATGAATGGGATTCAACTGAAAACACCTTTTTCCGTTACATGGCATCATGACCTTATTTTTCTTACAACTCTTAATATTTCTGTTATAACATTGTATAGGTTTATTGATTCTATTTATTAATACTTAAGTGATCTGTTATGATCTCATATTTTTCTCTTTTAATAAGCTAATCAAATTTCTGTTTCCTTCTTTGTTTCATTAATTATCTTTTTTTAAAGCAGAAAAAGAGTAGACGTTCTATATACAAACTTTCTATTTTTCGTATACTTTAAAAAATAAGCTTTATTGATATATCATTAACATACAATAACATTTCCCAATACAGAATACATAATTCAACGAGATCTGACAAATGTATACAGCCCTATAACTATCAGTACAGTCATCAAACATTTGCATCAGTCTGAAAATGTCTCCCGTTTCATTTTATGTCATTTTCCTGCATATACCCATTGGCACTGGCAACCACTGATCTTTCTTTCACTATAGTTCTGCCTTTTGTAGAATTTCATGTCAGTGAAATCATACAGCATGTGCCCTTTTGTGTCTAGCTTCTTTCACTTAGCATAAGGCTTTTGAATTTCACTCATTCTGTTACATGCGTCATTATATTTCTTCTTGCCATTGCTGACTAGTATTCTGCTGGGTAGTATTCTGCTGTATGGATACACCACAATTTGTCCTTTTAGCACTTGATGACCTTTTAATTTTTTTAAATCTGTTTTTGGTGATTATGAATAAAGCTGCTGTAAGCATTTGCCTGCTGAGTTGTTGTGTGAACATAGGTTTTAATTTCTCTTGAATAAATATCTGGGCATGGAGTTGCCAGTACACATACGTTGAAATGTTAGACTGTTCTCCAGAGTAGCTGTAATATTTCACATTCCCACCAGCAATCTATGGCTGTTCCAGTAATTTTACATCCTCGCCAACACTTGATGTTGTTAGTCTTTTTAATTTTAGCCATAGTAGTGAGTATTTCTTTTCACCATTTTTTAAATTGTAATTATTCACTTCTGTTTTTACCATGTTTATAATTATTACTATATCTACTAAATTGCACCATGCATTTTATTTCTTCATATGTTATATATTGTATAACCTTTTTCATTTGAAGATTGAAGGCTATAAACATATTATCATTCCTTGGTTTCTTTTAGTGCCTGATAATATAAAGTAACTAAATCCAAATGTAAACAAATAAGTAGATCAGAGTGGGTCTTGCATGAGCATGTTAATAAATGATTTTTGCCATTGCTTTCTGAGAGCTAGAAATGTAATATTTGAAAGAGGTTATATCTGACTTAGGACACTGGGTTTTATTGGTGTCCATCAACTATCATAGAAATTACAAATAGAATTGCTTATTTCAAAAATATTGCAACCTGATATATTTCAGGAACTAATTTTTTCCAATACATTTTTATATCTTTTCAAAAACTGAAGAATCACTATATAGCTCAATCCTGTCATTTCCTAAAATGGCTCTGTTTTTATTCTTTGTCTCATTAGACAGCTTAGAGAAGAGTGTACTATTGTCCATTAAAGAAGCCACTTTTATTTAATCCAATACCTACTTACATTTGTCAGAATTGGTGATTTTTTAACCTTTTTTTTTTTATAGCACTAACTGTTCTCAGATCTCTGACTTTGTTCCCTGGATGTTAAAAAGACACATAGTCACTTTGTTGAAGTCCTTCTTTAAAAATCCAGTGTAAATGAGAATCATCATCATCATTTCTATTGCTCTATTCTTTTCTAAGAACATTTCATTTCAATATATACCTGGGATCTGATTTTTCTCACTAAGGCTCAGTTGCTAGTTAGAATAATTACTTGATTAAGTCATATATTTTCACAAAAGAGTTAATACAGAAATCAAAACTAAATACTACTTAGTTGGGTAGCCATAAACTCTTTTCTCAAATAACTATAGCTTGCAAGTCAATCCTCACTTCAGAAAATGTTTATAAATACTCTTTCAACTAGCTAATGTATATTTATTTTTTCATGAATTATTATGTTGAGGTCTGCGTGAAGACAAATCATAGTTTCATACAACTTTTAGCTTTGTCTCATTTTATAAGTAAACAATATGATACTATTACAAAGTGAAGTTTTGTTATTAAAACAGTGAATTGATTCAACTTGGGAAATTCACTCAGTTCATGAAAGTGTTTTATGTTGAATGAAATGCAGTTTTCATGTTACATTTTCTCATAAAACACAAATTTTGTACGTTTGAGTTTTTAAGTCTGGTATTATCAGTGAATAAAGACATTGGGAGTATTTGTAGATAACAGATTGAATGATGAACCTAGAGAATGAATATTTTGCAAATTATTTTATTTCAATATTTAGTTAATAGTATTAACCCAGATTGTTAGATTTTATTTCAATTAAGAATACTGTTAAAGCATGAGCAACTGGAACCTTTTTTGATATGTGGAAGAAAAAAATGAATGATAAAACAAACCCATATCAGAAAGAATTCAAAATTACAGTTTTACAACATTTGCTCTACTTATAAATAATGACTTAAACACCTTCTCAAACCTGAGATATTTATTCCTTTAGATCCTTCCGTATTTTCATTCAGGATTGACTGAGATTATTCCAAATAACCTGTACTTAGGTCATTAGTAAGTATTTTAACAAATTACCAAATGCACACATCTTTGCACTAGAGTTCTGTTTTGATTTCTGAAAAGCCAGGCTGTTTTCTAGGAAATACATCTGTGGATTTTTCTGTTGTCAAAATTGCAGCAACTATGGGTAATTCTGCATATTTGCTTACTCACAAGTCCCTGAAGAATTAGTGTATTTGACTCTTCTATAATGAATGTCTTCTTAGCCCAGCCTAAATCCTCCCTGGCAATTTGCATCACAGGAACCCCCACATCTGTTATATAGTAGGGCTGAATTCCAGAGAATTAAGCTCTCCCCTTAGGAGATAGTGCTCTCATTCATGCTGCACAGAGGGAGGGCATTCCTGCCTTCCCCCTAACTACCCCATTCCCTGGCCAGGAGAGTTATTCCTAATAGTATGAGATCCAGAAAATTGATTATTTTAATACACTGTTCTTTATAAATGTGATTATTATAAACTAGAACATTATGGTTTACCATCCAATTTGAAGTCTAAATTTTTCTGTGGGAATTTTAATATATGTGCTATCTGATGATTTTTGATAAAACAGATTTAGAATTTCATTTGGGTTATCTTATTTTAAGGAGAAGAATACCATGAGATAATTTAATTTGCCTCTTTTAGTGAATGCATATGTTTGTCACATAGCACTTTTGCTTATTTGGTTATTTCCATGGTCTGCTCTGTATTACTTACTCATTGTACTTGTGAAAAGTTTATAGTTTGTTTATTGCTTATAAATTTTGTGTCAGAATTGATTTTAAAATAGGTTTCTTAGAATAATTTCTTTGACTGAGTTTCATGCTTTCTAATTTAGAAAAATATAAAACAAAAATTCCTGTTTGAGATACAGTGAAAATGCAAAATACCTTGATATAACATTAAGAAAAACCGTATGGGTACTATATAGTGAAAATGATAAAAGTTTGCTGAGATCTGAGACAATTTTTATCAAATGAAGACAATATATTCAAAGATGGGTGTTACTAACATATTAATTCACAGAATTGATATAATTAATTTTTTAAAACATAGTGATTTTTAAAAATTTGGTGCAGTGAATCTAAACCTAATGTTTATTTCTCATAAAGAACAGGGGGAAATAGTTAGTACAATCATTTGGTAAGTTGTAAAACTACTGATGGCATTCAGGACATGCTACCCCAAAATATGGCACCTTGGCATTTGAGAAAACAGCAGAAACAGGAAGATCTCTCTGACTACCCCCTGCAATTCTCTACTGAAGCAGGCCATAAAGAATTTTCTGATCTTTCCTTGAAGTAGGCATTAAGACCCTCATTTGAGAGTTACTCTTTCTATACCAAGAGGAAAGGAATGTCCTTATTTCTGAAGACACAGCACACAGAGAAGAATCTGAACAAACAAGCCTTGCTGAGGTATCCTCCAGTTTATTATTATTGGCTCATATTCTCTTTATCCAATCATACTTCTCCATTACTTACCACTCTTGATCAAACCTAAGCATACAAATAAGCAAGTTTACCTGTGTTTTGTTTCTCTATCTCTGAAGGCTCTTGTGCAGTATAAAACTTACATAAATATGTATGCTTTTCTTTATTAATCTGTCTTTTGTTGTAAGGGCCTCAGTCATGAACCTAGTGGTGGGAAAGAAAGAAAATTTCCTTTACACTGCAATAATTAAAAGTGTCATTTTGACAAAAGAGAAATGGAAAAGAAGGGAAATCAAGATAGCCTCGAATATGTAAACTTTGAGTTGATATGTAAAAGTATAAGATCTCTGAAAACTATAAAAAAAAAGAGTTAACTGTCTGATTAAGTAACAATAAATAGTTTTATGCTTAAAACTAAAAAATCAACAGAGGAAGGAGGCAGAGCAAGATGGCAGACTAGAAGGCTCCATCCATCAGTGACTGCTGCCTCCTCCCCCTGCAAGGACACTAAGTTCACAACTATCTACATAGAAAAAACACCCTTATAAAAACTGAGAATCAGGTGAGCACTCACAGTACCCTGTTTTAACTTCATATTGCTGGAATGGGCACTGAAGAGATTAGAAAAGCAGTCCTGAATTGCTACAGACATCACCCGACTTCCACCTCTTCCCAGTACCTGGCAGCGGTGGTGTGGTGTGGAGAGCGTCTCTGAGCACTGAGGGAGGTGGAAAACGGCAACTATGAGGCATTAAATTCAGTGCTGTCCTGTTAGAGTATAAGGAAAACCCAAACCAAAATGCCCACTCACAGAGGGAGCATTTACATTAGCTATAGCCAGAAGGGAATCAAATCCTAGTTGTCCAAACTTGAATGTCTGTAAACCTCACCACATAGGTCTATAGTGCTATGTGTCTCCAAGTAGACTTGAAAGGCAGTCTAGGCCATAGAAACTGCGACACCTGGGAGAGTCCTAGTGCTGAACAAGGCCCAGAGACAGTGGACTGGGTGGGGCATGTGGCATACTGAGACACCAGCTGGGATAGCCAAGGGAGTGCTGGCATCACCCTTCCTTTAACCCCAGACTGCACAGCTCAAGGCTACAAAAGAGACCGTTTCCATTTACCAGAAGACAGGAGAAGAAAGAGTGGGGAGGACTTTGTCTTGCATCTTGGTTACCAGCTCAGCCACAGTAGGGTCAGGCACCCGTCAGAGTCACAAGGCCGCTATTACAGGCCCTAGCTCCTAGTTGACATTTCCAGACACACCCTGGGCCAGAACGCAACCTACTGCCTTGAAGGAAAGGACCCAGACCTAGCAGCGTTCATTACCTGCTGACTCAAGAGTTCTTGGGACCTAAATAACCAGCAGTGATACCCAGGCACGAGGGCCTTGATGAGCTTCTGAGACTTCCTGGTTTCAGGTACCAATACCATGACAGAGGGGTGGAGCACCAAGTGGGTTCTTGGGGTCCCTGATTCTAAGAACTCAGGTTCCCCATCAAAGGACTTGACTATTAGATGGCATTTCTGAACCTGCCCTGGGCCAGAGGGGAGCCCACTGCCCTTAAGGGAGAGTCTCAGGCCAGGCAGCCTTTACCACAAGCTGACTTAAGAGACCTTGGGCCTTAAGGGAACATTGGAAGTAGTCTGGTAGTGCTCCTAATGTCCAAGAGTGTTTGTATCTATGGGGTGAGGCTCAACTGCCTTTGGAAAAAGAAGGGAAGAGTGGAAAGAACTGTCTTGTAGTTTTTGTGCCAGCTCAGCTAAGATACAAATAGAACACAAGATAAACTTCTAAGGCTTTTGACTCTAGTCTCTGACTCCCAGATGGCACTTCTGAACACACCCAAGGACTTGGGACCTCGCTGTCCTGAAGGGGAGAATATAGGCCTGACTGTCTTTGCCACCTGCTAGTTGTAGAGCCCCAGGGCCTTGAGTGAACACAGGCAGTAGCCAGGAAGTGGTGACAGCAGGCCATGTGTAAGACCCAACACTCTGCTGGCTTCAGGTCTGAACCAGGTCAGTCATAGCGGTGGTAGCTCAGGGGTACTTGTTTCACTCCAGTCCCAGCTTTAGGTGACTCAAAACAGAAAGAGGCTCTGTATGAATGGGAGAAAGTAAGGGAAGAGAACAAGAGTCTCTACTTGGCAATCCAGATAATTCTCCTAGATCTCCTCCAAGACTGTCCTCTTCATATGTTACTTCTGTGAGTCTGCAAGAACACAGTGTGACTGGGGGTTGGGTGCCCCCTAATGCAGAAACAGCTTAGAACCCAACACCCAAGTCATTTCAAATATCTGGAAAACTTTCCAAGAAGGATGGATACAGATAAGCCCAGGCAGTAAAGACCATAATAAATACTTGACTCTTCAGTGCTCAAACACTGAAGATCATCATCTAGCTCAAACATTATCTAGGAAAACATGACCTCATGAAATTAAATAAGGCACCAGGGGCCAATCCTGGAGAAACAGAGATGTGTGACCTTTCAGACAGAATTCAAAACAGCTGTGTTGGAGAAACTCAAAGAAATTCAAGATAACATAGAGAATTAAGAATTCTATCAGATACATTTAACAAAGAGATTGAAATGATTGCTAAGAATCCAGCAGTAATTCTGGACCTGAAAAATGTATTGGCATACTGAAGAATGAATCAGAATCCTTTAATAGTGAAATGGATCAAGCAGAAGAAAGAATTAGCTTTAAAACAGGCTATTTGAAAATACACAGAGGAGACGAAAGAAAAAAAAAAATAATGAAGCATGCCTACAGGATCTAGAAAATAGCTTCAAAAGAGCAAATCTAACACTTATTGGCCTTAAAGAGGAGACAAAGAAAGAGATAGGGTAGAAAGTTTATTTAAGAGATAGGGGTAACAACAGAGAATTTCTCAAACCTAGAGATAAATATAAATATCCAAGTACAGGAAGGTTATAGAATACCAAGCAGATTTAACCAAAAGAAAACTAAGTCAAGGTATTTGATAATTAAACTCCCAAAGGTCAAGGATGAAGAAAGGATTGTAAAAGAAACAAGATAAAAGAAACAAATAACATACAATGGAGCTTCAGTACATCTCACAGCAGACTCTTCAGTGGAAACCTTACAGTCCAGGAGAGAGTGGTGTGCTGAAGAAAAGAAAACATTTACTCTATAATGATATATCTGGGGAATATATCCTTGAAACACTGAGGAGAAATAAAGACTCTCCCAGACAATCAAAAGCTGAGGGATTTCATCAATGTCAGATCTGTCCTTCCAGAAATGCTAAAGGGGATACTTCAATCATAAAGAAAAGAACATTAATGAGCAATGAATCATTATCTGAAGGTAGCAGTAAGTACACAGAAAAACATAGACTGTTATAACACTGTAATGTGATGTGTAAACTACTATTATTCTAAGTAGAAAGACTAAATGATCTAATCAAAAATAACCAACAACTTTTCAAGACATAGCACAATAAGATGTAAATAAAACAACAGAAAGTTGAAAAGCAGGAAAATGAAGTTAAGGTGAATTTTTATTAGTTTTCTTTTTGCTTGTTTGCTTATGCAAATAGTGTTAAGTTGCTATCAGGTTAAAAAAATGGGTTATAAGAGAGTATTTGCAAGTCTCCTGGAAACCTCAAATCAAAAAACATACAATGGATGCACAAAAAATAAAAATCAGCCTTATCCTGTACTGTAGGCCAAATAGACTTAGTAAAATATTTACAGAACATTTTTTCATCCAAGAGTTCCAGAATACACATTCCTTTCCTCAGCACATGGATTATTCTCAAAGTTAGACCATATGTTAAGCCATAATACAAGTCTTAACATTCAAAAGTATTGAAATAATATTAAGCATCTTCTCCGACCACAATGGAATAAGACCAGGAATTAATAACAAGAAGAGGCCGGGCGCGGTGGCTCATGCCTATAATCCCAGCACTTTGGGAGGCTGAGGCGGGTGGATCACGAGGTCAAGAGATCGAGACCATCCTGGTCAACATGGTGAAACCCCGTCTCTACTAAAACTACAAAAAATTAGCTGGGCATGGTGGCACGTGCCTGTAATCCCAGCTGCTCAGGAGGCTGAGGCAGGAGAATTGCCTGAACCCAGGAGGCGGAGGTTGCGGTGAGCCGAGATCGCGCCATTGCACTCCAGCCTGGGTAACAAGAGCGAAACTCTGTCTCAAAAAAAAAATAAGAAGAATTTTGGAAACTATACAATTACATGAAAATTAAACAGTATGCTTCTGAATGCCCATTGGATCAATTAAGAATGCAATTTAAAAAATTGTTGAAACAAATGATAATGGAAACAGTATACCAAAACCTATGAGATACAGGAAAGCAGTACTAAGAGAGGTTTATAGCTATAAGTGCCTACATTGAAAAAGAGGAAAAGCTTCTAATAAAAAATCTAATGATGCATCTTACAGAACTAGAAAAGCAAGAGGAAATCAAATTTAAAATTAGAAGAAAAGAAATAATAAGTAACAAAACACAAATAAATTGAAATAAACAAGATCAATGAAACAAAAAAATTGATATTTTGCAAAGTTAAAATTGACAAATCTTTACCCAGATTACTTAAGAAAAAAGAATTCAAATAAATACAATTAGAAATGTAAAAGAAGACATTACGGCTGATATTGCAGAAATTCAAAGGATCATTAGTGACTAGCATGAGCAACTATATGCCAATAAATTGGAAATCTAAAAGAAATGGACATATTTTTAGATACATAAAACCTGTGAGGATTAAACCAGGAAGAAATCCAAAGCCTGAACAGACGAATAACAAGTAATGAGATCAAAGCCATAATAAAAAGTACTGCACTAAAGGAAAGCCTGGGACCTGATCTACTCAAACTGTTCTGAAAAAAGTAGAGGAGAAGGGAATACTTCTAAACTCATTTTACCAGGCCAGGATTACCCTGATACTGAAACCAGGCAAAGACACAACAAACAAAGAAAGCTACAGACCATTATCTCTAATGAATATTGACGCAAAAATTCTTCACAAAATACTAGCAAGCCAAATTCTACATACATTAGAAAGATCATTCATCATGACCAAGTGGGATTTATCCCTGAAATACAAGGATAGTTTAACTTATGCAAATCAATCAATGTGATACATTGTATCAACACAAAAGATAAACATCACATGATCAACTGATGCTGAACATACATTTGATAAAATGCATTAATAATGAAAACCCTCAAAAATTGAGAATAGAAGGAACATACCTCAACATATGAAAGTCATATAGAGCAGACTCACAGCTAGTATCATACTGAAGAAATACTGAAAGCTTTTCCTCTATGACCTGGAACATGACAAGGATACCCACTGTCACCATTGTTAACATAGTACTGGAAGTCCTAGTTGGAGCAATTAGGCAAGAGAAAGATATAAAGAGCATCCAAATTGAAAAGAAAGAAGTCAAATTATGCGTGTTTGCAGATTATATAATCTTATATTTGGAAACTTTTAGAGCCAATAAACAAATTCAGTAAAGTTGTAGTATACAAAAGTGACATACAAAAATCAGTAGCATTTTTACATGCCAACAGTGAACAACCTGAAAAAGAAATAAAAATGTAATCCCGTTTATATAGCCACACATAAAATTAAATACTTAAGAATTAACCAAAGATGTTAAAGATCTCTATAATAAAACTATAAAACACTGATGAAAGAAATTGAAGAGAACACTTAAAAAATGAAAAAATATCCCATGTTCATGGATCGGAAGGATCAATATTATTAAAAATTTCATACTACCCAAAGCAATCTACAGATTCATACAATCCCTATCAAAATACCAATGACGTTTTTCACAGAAATAGAAAAAAAATTCTAAAACTTATATAAAACCAAAAAAGAACCAGAATAGCCAAAACTATCCTAAGCAAAAAGAACACAACTGGAGGGATCACATAACCTGACTTCCAATTATACTACAGAGTTCAATATTCAAAACAGGATGGTACTGGCATAAAAACACATAGACTAATGGAACAGGATAGAAAACCCAGAAACAAATCCAGACACCTACAGTGAACTCATTTATGACAAAGGTACAAGAACATATACTGGGGAAAGGGAAAGACAGTCTCTTCAGTAAATGGTGCTGGGAAAACTGGATGCCCAAATACATAAGAATGAAACTAGACCCCTATTCTCTTTTGCCATATGCAAAAATCAAATCAAAATGAATTAAAGTCCTCAAACCATGAAACTACTACAAGAAAACACCATCAAAAATCTCCAGGACATTGGTCTGGGCAAAGATGTACTGAGCAATACCCCACAAGCACAGATAACCAAAGCAAAAACAGACAAATGGGATTACATCAAGTCAAAAATCTCTGCATAGCAAAGGATACAATCAACAAAGTGAAGATATAATCCACAGAATGGGAGAAAATGTTTGCAAACTACCCTTCTGACAAGGGATATATAACCAGAATATATTAGTAGCTCAAAAAATTCTATATGAAAAAAATCTAATAATCTCATCAAAAGTTGAACAAAATATTTTAATAGACATTTCTCAAAAGAAGACATGCAAATGAGAAACAGGCATATGAAAGGTGCTCATCACTGATCATTAGAGAAATGCAAATCTAAACTATAATGAGGTATCATCTCACCCCAGTTAAATGGCTTACATCCAAAAGACAGGCAGTAACAAGTGCTGGTGAGCATGTGGAGAAAAGGGAAACTTGTACACTGTTGGTGGGAATGGAAATTAGTACAACTACTATGGAGAACAGTTTAGAGGTTCCTCAAAAAACCAAAAATGAAGCTACCAACCATCTAGCAATTCTCCTGCTACATATATACCCAAAAGAAAAGCAATCAGTGTATTGAGGAAATATCTGTACTCTTATGTTTGTTACAACGTTTTTTACAATAGCTAAGATTTGGAAGCTTAGAACCTAAGTGTTCATCAACAGATGAATGGATAAAGTAAATGTGGTACTTATACATGAATACAGAGTACTATTCAGACATAAAAAAGAATGAGATCCAGTCATTTACAGCAACATGGGCAGAACTGAAGGTGATTATGTTAAGTGAAATAAGACAGGCAGACTGGGTGCGGTGGCTCACGCCTGTAATCCCAGCACTTTGGGAGGCCGAGGTGGGCGGATCACGAGGTCAAGAGATGGAGACCATCCTGGGGGGGGGGGGCAACATGGTGAAACCCCATCTCTACTAAAAATACTAAAAAAAAAAAAAATTAGCTGGGCATGGTGGCGTGTGCCTGTAGTCCCAGCTACTGGGGAGGCTGAGGCAGGAGAATTGCTTGAACCCGGGAGGCGGAGGTTGCAGTGAGCCGAGATGGCGCCACTGCACTCCAGCCTGGCTCCTGGCGACAGAGTGAGACTCTATCTCAAAAAAAAAAAAAAAAAGAAAAAAAAGAAACAAGAAAAAGAAGACAGGCACAGAGGCACAGAAAGACATCATGTACTTTCACATACCTGTAGAATCTAAGAATCAAACAATTGAACTCACGGACATAGAAGAAGGATGTTTACCAGAAGCTGTAAAGGGTAGTGGGGGATTAGTGGGAAGGTGGGGATGGTTAATGGATACAAAAAGAAATAGAATAAATAAGACCTTCTATTTGCTAGCACAACAGGGTAACTATAGTCAATAATAACCATACACTTTTAAAAAAATCACTTAGAGGGTAATTGGATTATTTGTAACTTAATGGATAAATGCTTGAGGGGATGGATGCTTCATTCTTCATGTTGTGCTGATTTTACATTGCATGTTTATATCAAAACATCTCATATACTTTATAAATATGTATAATAAAACTAGACCCACACAAATTAAAAATTAAAAAAATTTAAATCAAAAAGGGAAAACTGTAGGTTTGACTATATAAAAATTTAATAATTTTTGAATGGAAAAATATCCTTGGAGAAAATAACCTAGAAAAAACTATTAGCAGCAACTATTTCAGAGACATTGCGTCTTTGTGGTCAAAGAATTCATATAAATTGCCACCTAGAATGCTAAAATCAATAGAAAAGTGGACCAAGTACAGATTAGAAGGGTCACAAGATAATCTTTTAACATATAAAAAAGTTCAGTTGAACTAGGAATCACAGATTCGTACCCATAAACACACAAATTATTTAAATAAATTTGAGATTTTTTTGAATATCTTTCCAGCCTGTGTTATCTATCATGCCTGTACCTATTGCTTGATCTATCCATCTATATACTTATTTTGTATGTTACTGTTCATCCATTTAGCTATCCATCCATTTACACAGTTTTTTTCTAAAAGGGATGATGATGTATACTTTTGTTTGTTTTTTCTATTTAACATATTTTGAACTTCTCATATCATGGCACGTTCTTCATTATATCAATCTTTGCATCATGTTACACTGTATGAATATACCTCAGATTATTCAAATGAGCTGTCTTATTAGACACGTTGCTTACATTGTTTTTTTTTTTTTTTTTTTTTTTTTTTGAGACGGAGTCTGCTCTGTCACCAGGCTGGAGTACAGTGGTGTGATTTCAGCTCACTGCAACCTCTGACTTCCTGTGTCAAGCGATTCTCCTGCCTCAGCCTCCCAAGTGGCTGGGGTTACAGGCATGTGTCACCATGCCAAGCTAATTTTTATATTTTTAGTAGAGACTGTGTTATATCATGTTGGCCAGGATGGTGTCGATCTCCTGACCTCGTGATCTGCCCACCTCAGCATCCGCCCGCCTTTGCATCCCAAAGTGCTGGGAATTACAGGTGAGCCACAACGCCTAGCCTCCTTACAGTTTTTTAACAGTGACATATTGAAAATCGTCACACTTATCAGGTTATTTTTAAAATATAAATTTAGAAAAAAAGTATGCAAATATTTCAGACTTTTGCTGCATGTTGCTAAATGGTTCACCTTTCTACCAGTAATACATCAGAATAAGCACTCAAATTCTTGCAAACACTGGCTAATAAAGTTAGAATTTTATGTCAGTCAAAATGATTGGCAATATCTTGTTCTTTTACTTTGCTTTTTTTGATTATTAAAGTGAAATTTTGTAGTTTTTGGTCATTTTTTGGTGAAATTCCTAATCATGCCACTTTCCCCAATTTTTCCTTTGATACATTAGTTTTGCATTATTTATTTATAAAGGTTACATTTATATTTAGGTAAATAAGTGTTTGAATTACATTGTTTTTTTATAGATAGAATTTAAAAAAAATCTTTAACAGAAGTATCAACCTTGTGCTTCATGGATTTCACTTTCAGTGTCTTAGTTATAAACCTCTACTGGAAACCAAGATTATATTAAGTAGAATGAGAATATTTTGATTCATCTATTCCATTTTCCTCCAGGTTTATAGTTGGATCTTTCATTATAGAAAGTATGATCAATGGGATTTTTTAATATAGACCCTTAGAGGAAAACTCAGGACCACCTGGTTTTTAATTAAAATGAATTATTTTAGAAGATTATATTGTGAATATAGCTTCCCAGTGACTTCCTTCTTAGTATTCAAATTGGGCTCACTGGAAGGACTGAATTGTATTAAGATCTGATGGATGTTAGACATAATTATTTTTAATGTTAATGTTTTTATATATAGTGACTGAGTTATTCTAGATTTCAGTAAGTAATAATATAGCACTTTAATAACTCACCTGAGTTTTGTTACATGAGGAAATTTTGTTCCTCAACATTCATATCTTAGAAGTCAAATTATTCTAGAAGATATTGCTTTGATTTTAGAGGAACAGGTTTATTGATCACTGGTGAGTGAATCCCAAGCATTAACTAAATAAGTAAATTTCAAACATGATAACTGCTATAGATTGAAAGGTGATCCTTGTTTTGAAGGAACTTAAAAGGTAAAGTAATCAATAGGTTGGTGAGAAGGTATATTAGGATGCCTGGCTTGGCTTTTTCTAAACTACATAATTCTTCCCACTCTATTCTACTGGTATTGAGTGTATTATTAGTCCCATGTGTGTTTGCATTGAAAAGAAAGTGAGTATCAATGCTTTATCACCAATAATGGTATATTTTAATCAATTGGATCTTCTTAATAAAAAATATAGATTTTGAAGTCATAAGTTTTGACTGGACCTGAGATTTTGCATTCCTATTAAGTCTCCAGATAAAACTACTGTGTTGGTTCATAGACTCCTCTTTGAGTAGAAAGTGTGAAGAATTCTTTTATCAACACTTCCAGTTCTTCATGAATAAAGTAATGGTAAAACACATGAAATAGTAAAATTACAATACAGTAAAAACATTAAACATCATATGAGTATCAAGTAAAGTAAATGCTTTTTTCCTGTTAATGTTTCTTTGGTTATGGAGCGACCCAAGCTGAGAACCTAGATGGGTAGAAGGAGAATATATTTTTCCTCTTTTATTACGAATGGTGGGATCCTTCAGTAACTGGAAGTTAATGGTGTGTATGATAGCTGTGTAGATATCTGAATCTATAGAAACAAGGATAGTGCCTCTCATCATCGTGTTTCATCTTCTGCCATAGGCATTGCCTATGGAATAGCAACTATTCATCTTTAGAGACAAGCAGAAAACACTATTTGGGGTAGTGTTCATCTGCTAGTTCAGACTTCAGCAAAAACAGTTGATCTCATTTCTGCCCAGTTTGGGGGCACACACACACACACGTATACATATTTGATATAAAATGTTGAACTATTTTGAAATATAGTTGAGTACTACTGTATTGGAATAGTGGTTCTTGCTTTTTTCTTCTTCAAACTAGCAAATATCGTATGATTTCCACACAGAAGTTGATGAACATGTCTGAAAAAAAAAAGAAAAAGCCAATACTTTATCCATAGCCAATACTTTAAGCATTTATAGTCTTAGAATATCAGCTGGAAAAGTAACATCCTTCTGGATGTTTTTGTCATGTTTGGGTGTTTTTGGCTGTCCATGAAGATGAATAGCTGCTATTTTTCATGGTCTTTGATATTAAAGTAAAATACTATATTATAAACTTTGGATGTTTCCTTATGTTTTATAATATAAATTATATAAAATATAAACTAAAGTTTTTTAAAGGCCCAAGCAAAGTTAATGGCCAAACTAATAAAGCATGCTCCACAGGATGCCTCATGTCTTATAAAGACATTTAGTGCTAAATTTATAAAGTTCTATTTTGTGAAACACCAAGAAGACTTATTTTCAAGGGAGTAACCTTTTTAATCTCAATATTGCCACCTGAGAATCATTTAAGTATTGCCGAGTTCAAGGATGTACGTTATAGCCAATCCCAAGTAATATAATTTCCACTCATTTTCCAATACACAGTGTTCTCTGGAAAATTTAATGAAAGGTATATGATACCATGTAACTTCTGGTGCAAACTTTATCTCTAATGAGATACCACTGGGGGGTTTCTTGGATTGTGAGCCCTTGAGAGGCAGCTGGAAAGATGGATATATCCACTCACTTTCTTCGTTTTACTAGGAAATTGATGTACATTGTAGAGAGTCAGTATATCTATGTATTTCAGGGACATGGTCATAAAGCTTATTGTATTTCCCAAGACATTATTCTTGTGATTAGAGTTTTGTTGTTGCTGTTGTTTGTGTAGCAGTGGGAGTTCATCATTACTTATTAAGACAATGCATAGGTTGATTTTTTTTCTCTTTATTTTTTGGGGGCCTAAGCATTTTATATGTCCCATCAGTTGGATGTATTCATAAAATATTTTCTTCATATTGTGATTCTGTTCATCACTTAATCCAGTAAAACAAAACAAAACAAAACAAAAAAACTATGATGGTATAGAGAGAGCATGGGTTGGCAAACTGAAGTCCATAGGCCAAATCTGACTCACTGTCTTTTTTTTGTAAATAAAATTTTTTACGTATTTGTTTGGAACACAACTATTCACTTTTAGGTATCTTATGTGGCTGCTTTGAACTACAAAGGCATAGTTGAATAGCTGGAATAGAGACCATACAAACTGTAAAACCTAAAATATTTACCATCTAGTCTTCAAATCCATGATACTGAGTGATGGTACAGAGAAGCTGATTCTTTGGTCATCCATTTCTTCACACAAAATTAATTCAGTATTCATCCAGCAATATCAGGTAAACCAATGGGGGATTTATAAAACAAACAATGGAAGAGAAAAACAATCTTGATTTCCCTTCTGACAATATGCAGAATAGATACCCTGCACCACACTCCCATTAAAAAAAAAAATGATAAAACTTAAAAGTTGCATTGCAGATCTAGCAAGAAATTTTGGTTTCCTCCAACTCCAACAAACGACTAAAGGTGGGAATAGGTGAAGATAGATAAGCTAGTACTAAAGTTGGCTTTTGCCTACGAGGCCTTTGCATGACTAGAATGAAATTGATCTTTGATTTTGATTTCTCAGCAGGGCAGAAGAGACTTAAAACAAAACTACTGCCTATATAAGATGTGAGATCTTTTGGGAGACTGTTACATGACTCTGGTACCCCAGAAGGCTGCCCTTTCAGCTTAAGGGTGAACTAGAAATAAACTTCCATAAACAGGAGAAATTTCTTACACAAAATTTTGCTGGTAGGTAGAAAGGGGTGGGAAACATCTTTGAAATTTTATAATACAAGCTGGTCTTGTTTGGACCCAAATTAAAATATCTCTGTGGAAACAAAAACCAAACAAATAGGAAAACCTCATGTAAAGAATTTGTTTTAAAAAGGTACCTCATTTGTAATGGTCTGAAGGTAAATAGAAATCCAGTTTAAAAGAAATTACTTTCAATTCAGGCTTCATAGAATTCTTAAAGATAAAGTTAGAAGGAAGTGAATGCATAATCAAAAAAATAAAACTCCCATATACAAATAAGGAGATAAATCACCATGAATGAGAACCAGCAAAAATAATAGGTAGCAATATTAACCAGTAGAAATTTAACAAAATAAATTTATGTAATCATAAAATTAGACTAATACGTTCAAAGAATTTGAAGATTGGTAGAAAAATTTATATAAGGACTATCAATCAGGTTTGAAACATCTAAATTTAACGAAATCACTTTTTAACAAAATTTAAAAATTGGTTAAATAGCAAACAATACAGAAGCTAAGAGAGTATGAGGGAACTGGAATATCTGAGGAAATAATTCAGAAAGACAAAAGGATAGAAAATATAGAAGAAGACAAGTGGGTAGACATGTAATAATTGAAAAAGTCTCATACATCTCTAACTAGACCCTCAGAAGGCAAAGTCAGAATGTCAAAAAAGGTGCTATTTAGAGAAATAATGGCAACAGATTTGCAGAATTGATGGGAAATATTTAACTTTTAATTCATAATGAATGCAGAAGACAAAAGCACAGAAAAGATCTAAAAAGCTACTCAGTGAATAAAAAACATTAAACACAAAGAAATAATGATTATATTTACAGGTGACATTGCAATAATAGTTGTGGAAGGTAGAGGAAAGTGTGGAATTGTATCTGTGTATTAAAAATAATTGTCTTCTTAAAATTATACATCCAGAAAATGGTCCACTCAGAATGAAGTAATATGAAGAAAATTTATGGCAAATAGTGCTGAGACAATTAACTACCAACACTCTTACCAAAGAGAATTTTAAAACGAGTCCTTCAGGAAGAAGAGCAATCCCGTTTTGAAAGTCTAAGAATAAAAAAAAAAAAAAGGTAAATATGTAGAATTCTAATTTGAGGGTATAATTAAGCAAAATACAGCCCCAAAATAATATTTGGAGAAAGCAACTAAAGGGTTCCAAGATTCTTGTAAAGTTTGGAAGGAATTTTAAAAGATTGGTTATCTTCATGTTTTAAGTATGTTTATTAAATTTTCTTATCTATTTTTTTTTTTTGAGACAGGGTCTCAAGGTTATGTAGGCTAGAGTGCAGTGGCATGGCATGGCCACAGTTAATTGCAGCCTCAACCTCGCAGGCTCAAGCGATCCTCCCACCTCAGCTTCCCAAGTAGCTGGGACTGCAGGGACACACCATCACACTGGGCTAATTCCTTACTTTTTGTAGAGATGTGGTTTTGCCACGTTGCCCAGCCTGGTCTCAAACCCTTGGGTTCAAGTGATCCTCCCATGTTGGCCTCCCAAAGTGTTGGATTTACAAGCATGAGCCACTGTGCCTGGACTTTGCTTAATAAAATTTCTAAAGAACTACTAAAAGATAAAATATGTGTCTAGCTCTCAAGCTATTGAATTGAAAATTGTAATGAGGAAAAAAATCAACATAAAAGTCAATGAAATAGTTAATAAAAGAATGGGAAAAGTGATAAATAGAAAGTACAACTAATTAAATGAATAAAAGTTTTCAGTTAAAAATATGGCTCAAACTTTTGGTTTAGAAGCTAGGATACATTTTAAAAACACACACATACACAAATTTCAGCCTAAAAGAAGTGAACCATAAAAACTTAAGTTGTAAAAGAAAGAAAAAAAAAGTTTCAGGCAAACATTAATCAACAAAATCTTGAATATGTATATTTGCACAAGATAAGTTAGATATTTAGGCAGTAGAAAGATTATTTTATTATATTATTATTTTTTGAGACAGAGTCTCACTCTGTCACACAGGCTTGAGTACAGTGGTGCAGTCTTGGCTCATTGCAGCTTCCACCTCCCTGTTCAAGCTATTCTCCTGACTCAGCCTCCCAAGTAGCAGGGATTACAGGTGCACACTACCATACCCAGCTAATTTTTTGCATTTTTAGTAGAGACAGCGTTCACCATAATGACCAGGCTGGCCTTGAACTCCTGACCTCTGGTGATCAACCCACCTCGGCCCCCCAAAATGCTGGGATTACAGGCATGAGCCACCATGCCCAGC